>NC_057800.1:163974256-164186078 GCF_018294505.1 Triticum aestivum | reverse complement strand
TTGACCTCGCTCTTTCTCGGACAAAACTGTTATATCACCATGTTGAGCCCAATTCGACCTATTCACATTGTATACTCTCTCACGCACATCGTCTATCTAGGTCACTCTCTTCAACCCGTATCACTCTTTCGATCGCATGGCGACCCTATGTGATCAGTTGACCTTGCTTCCTCTCACGCACAAAATATATCTACACGTCTGTGACTGGATCATCTCTCAAGCTCTATCTTACAGCCCTCACCCTTGCCAAAAATCTCAATTGGACAATATCTCTCCAGAGCATATATATTTGTTCAATGAATGTCGGACCACACTCACTTTGTCTCTCTATCTATATGTCTCTCGATTGACCTCGCTTTCTCACACCATATCTTCCACGCGTTGAAGCTACTACCTCTCCATCCCTCGCAAAGCTGGAGCTATTTACATTGCGAGGGGCACTCCAACCTTGGATTAATTTGTGTAGGCATTTATTCTGGTCGTTTTAGATTATATTTTCGTAGCATTCGGCCCACAACTACTCCAATCACTGTAGAGGGTAATTAAGCTACGAGGAGCACCTAATATGAGCACCAGGGAGCCGTTGGATCGAAGATGCAGCGGCACACACGAGGCCTGAATGTTTTATTTGCAAAAAAACATTTGGAGAGTTTGGAAATTGCGCATAATTACAAAGACTACTCCCAAGCCATTGGATCTCACTTCCAACGGTGTAAAAACTCGTATCACCATAGTATCTAAGCTGCAGGGTGGATGTGATATTCTATGCTGCTGTCATTTTTGTTTGTAAACCTGCAAAAACGTGTAACTCGTGCCGTTACTTGTCTAACCGCGCAAAGTGTTTTTTCAAAAAAACCATCCTACACTGAAATATCGGAACAACACACGGGGGTCCCACTTGTCATTAATCAAATTTGGACGTAAAACTTACAAATCTGAAAGACGAGATTCGAACTGGCAACCTGGACTACAAAGGTAAGTCGATAGCCTGAAAAAACGAACGGTTGTTGGCTTTGTCCCATAACTTGATTTTATACAGTACTTGCGTTGAGTAGAGTAGAGGGAGTGCCTCGTCAACACGTGCATGACCGTTATCTCACTTACTAGTGGGTCCCAGGTCTGCGATCTCAATCTCTCTTCTCTCCATCGTCTAACCTTTGCACGGGCACACACGAAGAGCGGCGCTAGCTTGCCGTGGTGTTATTACAACTAAAAAAACTTGGAAAATAGAAGAATCGCCTAGAACAAGAGACGTTGTGGCTGGTCGAGATGGAGCTAACCACATCTATCCTCCGTGCCATGTTTGCATGATGAAGCTGTGTGGCTAGTGGGGTGTTTTCAACCGACTGGCTGGGTCCCGAGGTCGAACCATAGGTACTCTACTACGTCTGATACAATACTCCCTCCGGTCCTTTTTACTCTGCACATTAGCTTTGTCTGAAGTCAAAGTTTGCTAAGTTTGACCAAATTTATATCAGAAAATATTAACATCTATAACATCTAATAAATATAATATGAAAATATATTCCGAGATGGATCTAATAATAAATGTGTTGTTATGTGATTGTTAATAATTTTTTGTATAAACTTGGTCAAAGTTGGATGAGATTGACTTTAGACAAACCTAATATGCAGAGTAAAAAGGACCAGAGGGAGTATATTTTTACACGCACATTTTTCCTCCGTGCCGAGACATGGCACACCCTACCGCGCGGTTTCGGGGTCCTCTCGGGTGGTGCACGCATATATTCTTCCTGACGTGGGACGCCCTACCGCGCGTTTTCTGGGTCCTCCTCGGTAGTAGCGCCAAAGCAAGTAAATGAGTCGTCAAATCACGAAAGACCACCTTTCCCGCCGAGTACATCAGTGAAGCACGGTGGCTAGCTAGTTGGGCTAGTTCGTCCGATTAGCTAGGCCGCCGCCACATTTGTTTTTTCACCCCTTTTTTATCTACTTGCTGGCAGGTAAATTTAAATATCCACCGCGGTGTTGCTCTGGTGTTTGGGTGCAGCGGGATTTTTAATTTTTTGATTGACGGGAGTAGCCACGGCACGATTTTTAATTTTTTTGATTGACGGGAGCAGGCGCAGCAGCAATTAGTCACGATGACTCCGCCTGTACCCACAGCTCCTTGATGTGAGAAGTCGTCGACTGCTGTTTTACCATGGTGAAAACCAAAAGATTCCCCGCTCCCTCCGCCTTCCCGTAGATTGCATTGCCTTTCAGCCGTTTCGCCCCCTTTTCTTCCTCTCCCCATTGCTTCTACCTGGTGCCATGGCGGCGCAGCAGATTACGGAGTCCGAGGTGAGGCTCCTGACATAGGAGCTCCATGCCAAGGATGCGGAGCTCAGGGCCAAGGACGTGGAGCTCCGTGAGCTCAAGGAGGAGAGGAGTGCCATGCTCCTCCGTTATGTGTGGGAGTTCACGGAGCTTCAAAAGCGACAGGCGTCCACCACAAAGATGCTCGAGGCGTCAGCGGTGTTGCTGCAGAAAGCGGGAGATACAATAGGCCGTCAGGGGAGCCGGCTGGAGCGTGAGCGGGCCAATCGTGACGAAGTCCAGGATCGCCTCAGCCACTTGGTGAACTAAGTTGCCACGCACGTGTTGCGGCTGCGCGATGCCTACCGTCGTGCCAGTGCGACGATGCCGACCGTCAGGCTAAACCCTCTGCATGGGCATGTCCATGTCTCGGCGCAACATGACCGTTGGATCAAACTCAGACGGTGTAGATCAGTCACTGTAGCACAAAGCATGTGGGTGTGTTTGGTTGCATTCTCATCTCAATATAGTTGTTTCCTCTTCGTGTATTTTTGTCAACCTACTAGTGTGGACTCATGCACCCTTCATGCACTCTGCCAAACACCCAAAAGTGGGTCGAGAAGGGAACTTTTGCTCCCATCCCGTGCACCCTTCATACACCCTGCCTAACACTATTCGTGCTTCATGTGGTTCATGTTTCATGGAGTACTGTAGCACCGTACTCTCCGTGCACTGTGGACCTAGTTCTGTTAACATTGATCTCACCATCCATTATCGACTGGACAGTCAAAAAAGCGGTACTATGTTACATATAGGAGTAGTTGACATGCGCACAACATCATTTGTTATCGTCATATCTTACTACACTAGCAACAAGATTGTGTAGTACTGACGTATGAACCACTGCACATGCCTAGTAGTAGGAGCACTGTGTATGTTCAAGTGGCTGCCGTGTTTCGCACTCCTCCATAGTAAGAGTGGAAACGCTTGCTGTAATCATTTTTTTCTTCTGAAAAACAGTGGACACGCTCTACCGTGTGGATCCTCCTCCAGCCATGCACTAAAGTACTCACTTTCACCGATGTGTGGGACAGCCAGCATAGGGGTCCACCAGCCATGCACTAAATTACTCCGTAGTAGAGTGACGGTAGACTACCTCGATCGAAGCACCGCGGTAATGCCCAATGAGCCATCAAATCACAAAACCCCCTCCTTTCCAGCAGTAAGTTGGACAGACGAAGCAACCATCATTTCACTCTTCTCTCTCAGCTTCGTCTCTACCCAACCCTCGCTTCTGCCTCATCTTTTTCCTCATTTCTTCAAGAAAACCCCGACCTGCTTCTGCCATTGTTCTTCTCTCCCAAAGAAGGAAAGGTGAGCGCATCAATGGTGTTGATTCTGGCCAAGGCCCGGTCTTGCAACCCCGAGACTGATCCTATAACTCCCTCTCTTTTCTTCTTTTGGGTTTGTGATTATGGTTTCTTTTCTTTTATTTCTATTTGATAGTTTCTTGATGGACGCTGGAGCACCGGTCGAAGTGATGTCTATGGCTCTGGCCAAAACCGTCGAGGCTCATGGTACGAAGAAGCGCAAGCACCCCGCCGAGACTACCGTAGACAAGCTCAAAGCCATCGCCCTGTCCAAGCCCCCCTCTCCGGGATCCCTCATTAAGCAAGTCCAGGTAATATCTCTTCTTGATGATCTTTTTCTCGATCTTGATCATGTTTTTTCATCTAACACACAGTACTAGTACTAGTAGTACAACTTTCTGGGTGATCTTGCATGTGATTTTTGTGTGCCAAATGACGGTTCTAAATTCTTCTTTTGACCAAAACATGCGAGAGGTTGACACTGATTTATTATAGATTACTTTCAACTACTCCCTATGTCCCAAATTTCTTGTCTTAGATTTTTCTAGATACAGATGTATCTAATACTAAAATGTGACTTGATACATCCGTATCTAGACAAATCTAAGACAAGAATTTTGGGACGGATGGAGTACTTTATGAACATCAATGCTACCTTTTAAGAGGGTATATTTGCCTCAGTAACTTTTGTTCTGGACATTGCATGTAATCCCTCTGCTCTCATGCCTTTGAAGACATGTTCTAGTGTCTTTGTTCACTCATTTATGTGCGTATATGTAGTCATATATGGAGTATAATATTGAAAATCATCTTATATTTCTGAACGGAGGTAGTAATAAAATATGGTTTCTGTTTGAACTACAACCAGGTCCGCGGTGGAGATGAAGTTCTCAAAGTCATGCCGTGTGAACTGGAAGACCTGATGATGAGTTCTACTGCTGAACTATCCAGCTACTGTGTCCTTGTCGTCACGTGTCCTGAACTAGTGTTTTCCTGTAGCATTGTTGTCAGGCGTGTTCTCGAGGCTGTACTTGACCACAACAATTTCCTGGTTGTGCCTTCGATTACGAAGGGTGTGGTTCTTGTAAAGCTTCCCAACAAATCTGATGCGGCTGGTCTTCATCATCATGTTTATGAGTGGAAAGACCACTTTGTTTGGTTCTCCAAGGTTGACAAGATGGTGATGGTGCATGTAGACATCTCGCACGAAGTCCATGGCCTAGTCAGTTATGCGGGGTTCATCCCGTAGGTCGGTGGCAAAAAATAGTCTGCAGAGTTTAGTTAGTGAAACTTTGCTTGTCTGTAGTAAGTACTATTGTTCAGTACTTGATTTGTGTTTGTGAACCCTGTATTGTTTATTAGTACTGCCGCTTCTGGTGTGTGGTCAGTCCTGAGAACGGTCTATATTAATGTCTGTCCACTCAATTCAGTCTGTATATTTTGAAGTATCCATATCATATTTTTTGTGAGGATGGTCTATCAATTATGGTTACACTCCAATATCTGTATGCATTGCAGGGTTTATCGCACCCACCAGGATTTCCAGCCCCATGGATGTTCGGTCCATACGATTTGTCATGACCTTTGGACTGTCCTGCTTGTGGGAGTAGGTGGGGCCCCTGCATGCCACGCGTAGTTGAACGATCAATCTTCTGTTTAGTACTTCAACATAGTGATTTCCTGGTAAGGATTCACTCGTGTCACATCAAGTAAATCTTATTGATTTACTGTCTAAATCTTATTGATTTAATGTCATGTTTTCTTTCTTTTCCTGCAATTTTACGATGCAGGTTTTGCCATGTGACATTCATCACAGAATAAACCGTTTGGTTTGCTCTACGATGGCTATTTTTGCAGGTTTCACTTCTTATGTCGTGTCAGTAATGAAGGCACTGTCCATCACTTATATTACTGGAAAAAATTGGATTAGTCTGTTGTCTGAGTACAAGCTGAATCCCTATGATGAACTGCAGTTTGGTTTAACAAAAACGTCACAATTAGTCCTTCTCGCGTTTAAAAGAAATGAAGAAAAAGACTGGATCACGGTCACGGATCCTAGTCAAGTTAGAAAGCTGATCATAGCAGACCAGACACGATCACCGCTGTCTCGCACGGATCAAGCACCGACAGTTGCTCTAGCACTGATAGCGGCAGCAGCTCAGTCTGATCCAGCTGAGGATTGGGCACCGATCGCGTCAGCGGATCAATCTGATCTACCGGAGGATCGGGCATCGACACCGGCACCTGCTCCGACACCGGCACCAGCTCTACAAGGAGCACCATCTCCGGCAGCAGCAGCGGCTTCGGCACCTGCACCAACACTCGCACTTGCATCTGCTCTGGCCCGTGCAGTTGCACCGGCAACAGACTGGGCTGCAGTTCACACTTCATATACCAAAGTCCTTACAAAAACCGATATGTCCACCTTCTTGGTAAGCATTGGCCACCCAAGTGCTTCATTCTTTTTTCTTTGCATGTTGTTTCACATGATTCACTGTGTTGATCTAACTGTTTGGGTATGTCTTCTTGTTTGCAAACAGAGAATTCCTAGAGCAACGAGGGAGTCGTTCAACAATCTGGGTGACCGCGGCCAAATTTCTCTTACCATGCGCAGCCTTGGTGTGAATGAACCTGCTCAATATATCATAAGTACAAAGGATGGTCGCATGATGATTGCTGCTAAAGGATGGTCAAGGTTCAAATCTAAATCATATCTTGCGGTAGGGGATGATGTCAAAATCGAACTTTCTCGGCAAGGAGAGCTAGTCCAAATCAACTTTGAAATTCTTCAGTAGCAGCACGCAACTACCTAACTGATCTATCCTCCGAGAGATTTTGATGTAATAATCTGGCATGGTGAAACAAGTGTCCTGTGTGTATAAGTAGTACGATAGTATTATTTATCACATGGTATATCATTGATAGAATTGCAACTCTGATTGCTGGTTAGGAACTATCGTTTGATTTCATTCCAACAGCTGCCGTGCTTTATTCAATTTTGTGTATTCGCCTTGCAACAGCATCTAAAACCAGCGCCGTACCGATCGCTTGCAATATGAAAAGCGCTGAGGTAGAACACATGGGCCCCCAAACATGCAGGGTCGGCCTGCGGCCCAAAGTCCAGAACCTAGTTTCAAGAAGCACTAGCTCAATGCAGAAGTGGCGTCCTCCTCCTGCTGTGGGTTGGGCGAAGATGAATGTTGATGTTGCGTTATCTTGCAATGGTGAAAGGGGAGCTATGGCAGTTGTGAGCCGGGATCATACAGGCTTCTTCCTTGGAGCATCAGCACTGGTGTGCGAAAGTGTTACTTATCTAGAGATCCTAGAGGCAATGGCATGTTGCGAGGGGCTATCTCTGGCTCTTGACTTAAACCTGCAACAAGTTCAGATTAGCACCAGTTGTTCAGCAACAGTCAAGCATATCGGAGAGGCATACTTGGGGCCCAGCAAAGTTATTATGGACGAGATCAAGATGAAGAAGAATATGTTCCAAACCATGGAGATCATACATGAAAAACGTGAGTGTAATGTTAAAGCGCATGTGCTCACAAAAGCTGCTACTTCTTTGCCCTGTGGACGCCATCTTTGGCTCACAGGAACCCCCGAAATTATTTGTATACCTATGACTGTTAATCTTCAATAAAGCAGCTTTTATCCCTAAAAAAGCATCTGAGTATTATATTCTCAGCTGAACCCCCATAATGCCCGTGCGTTGCAGAGGGAGTATTTTTCTTGGCAAGGTGAGCCTGTAATATAAAAGATTTTTATATTTATTTACAGAGGGAGTATCTCTCTGTCAAAAAATATATTTATGTGTAACTAGTTACTCCTGTCTTTCTACTTCCTTTCGTTGATATGTGGGGCAACCGGCAACGGGGTCCATGTGCCATATGCAAAAATTAGAGTGCACAACTTCAGGGTAGACACACCCCGGTCGTAGCGCCGCAGTAATGCCCAATGAGCCTTCAAATCACAACCCCCCCTTTCCAGGTATAGCAGTAAGCTGGACGGACGAAGCGGCAATATTTCACTGGGCCTGAATCCCTTTCTCCCTCGTCTGCTTGTTCAGAGAAAACCCCCTCTCGGCGATTGCATAGGGTTTTCTCATGGAGAACCAGGTACGAATTCTTCATACATCCCCTATAAACCCAAGTCCCTTGGTCGTAGGTAATCCTAGGATGGCAGCCGCCGCCGTTGATGCATTTTTCTTCCTACTGAATCTAGTGTGTTTCACTTGCAATGCCCAAAGTGCGAGTACCCTACAAGTTTCTGTGCCCTCGGCGAGACGCCACACTTGTTCCTTCTCATCCTAACACAACATTTTGAAACGTGCATGGTATGTTCCTAGAATCCTCTTTTCTATCTAGGAGGGTGGGGGTTTTTGAACATGCTGTGTTCTCATATTATTTTTCCTGCAGTGTATTATTTGCTCTGCCAGAACACATGTACTCAAGATGCTCGGCCTTGCCATAACTTAATACACTAGTTTAATGGTCACAGTGAAGACAAGCCATGGATATAAGTTCCGAGTTGGGTTCATGAACCAAGAAGATCGCTGCTTTTTTTATGGCTGAACTTGGATAAACTTTCTCAAGTGTTACGGACTGAAAGTTGGCGCACGAATGTTGATTGAAATAGCAGAACCTGGTCTCATCTTCACTGCGATCTTCCACCCCGATGTCGTTACAATTGTTCATCCATGTTAGTTTTGTATCTGGTTCTTGCTTGTTGCCTCGATTACTTCTTAATCCACCTATTCTATCTAACTAATCACAATTTAACTTTAGAAGTAGCAACGAATCTCTCACGAAGATGCTACTTCTAACTAATTTTTTCTTATAATTTGTGGCACGTGTAGGTTTTTTCAGAGTAAAGCAGTCTGCTCATTTGTTACTCTGTAATAACTCGGCTGTTACTAATGGCTCTGAAGTTGACTGGATCGACATCCACAAGTTCCTACACTTTATTAATCGTCTTGAGGTCCTTGTGGGGCGTTTCAATGGTGGAAGGCCACGTGGGATATGTGTGCCACTGTTGCACTCATTGAACAGGTTCAACTATGTCGAGAAACTTATGGTACGAGCTGTTTTCTGTTATATATGTTGTTCATAAACTATTGCTTATACACAGTTTTACAGCTATGATCTTCTTGAAACAGGAACTACCGAGTTCTATTGTTCCTATACAGATGCCTGACCATGGTCGAGTCAGACTTGCGCTTGGTCACAACATGATGTTTATGTCGACCTACTCAATTCCCCTTGGAGGTGAAAAGATACTTATTCATGGGTCGTCTCAAATAATGAAGGCCCGTCCATCTTGGAGAATAGGACAGAAGATTATGTTCATGCTTTTCCATGGCTCTAAAGCGAATATCATGTTTATTGACCACGTTGCGAGATGAAGCCGCTTTCAGAAGGTTGTGGATGCGCGGCATGGCGCCTGGGCCTTGTCCTGGGGCTTGGCGGCCTCACCCTTGGTTAACTATAGGCGAAGTAGCACTGTTCAAGGCGTGCTTTGTACGGTTGAACCTGTATAAGTACTCATACTACTTTCAGCTTTGGTTGTTAAGTGCCCCTGCTGGTTTCAGTTAAGGTTGTTAAGTACTACAGTCTGTCGTGTTTCTTCAGTCCTGTCTTCCTCCAGCCGCCAAAACCAAACCAGTGCTGGCGGGGTCGCCTGCTTCCGCCTCCCACGGCTGGTTGCGCCTTAGTGCACGCATCGCCGCCCCACCGTCTCCTAAATCGTTTACGCCGACGTCCTCCGCGCGCTTTGGTGCGCTCGCCACGGCGCCGCCCTCTCGCATTGTCAACATGGTCAACAAACAACAGGAATCGGTAGAAGTACATGGAGAGGATGATAGTAGGGGCCCACCACGTCAGCGTATGGAAAAATAAAATGCTACCTCCTAGTGTTTTCCTGACATCTGGGACCCACGACATTGGGAGCATATATAGTTAATAGATAATAGAACAACACAAGATCGTCTGACACCTGGGACATAGCTACTCGAGCAGTATTTTTTTGTTTGGTATTGTTGAGACGGAGCAGGGTTTGAACTGGGCTGTGGCCCGTCTAGCCCAGGCTTATATTTTATGTTCACCATGTGACCAGCCCAGCTATTTTTCTTTGTCAAAATGAGCCCAGTTTATTTTTTCTGAAGAATACCCAATCCAGGCCTACTTATTTTTCTATGCCTTGATGGGCTGCAACTCTTTCAAGACGCCTGCAAATCTTGAAAGTAATATGAAATGGGTTGTAAATATAAAAACAGATGACAAATTGGCAATTACTTTATAATTTCTGAATTTTATTACATTTTCAGATTCCTATTTCACTGGGCATTAACCTAATTTAAATATATCTTCAAAGTACTTTAAATCTGGCTGGACATTTCGGTATTAAAAATAGTTTGGAACCCACAGAAATATGCGAAATTGGCCCTGGCCAACCAAAAAAATGACTGCCATAAATTACATAAGAAGTTGCCATGAGCTATATATAAATTATTAAAAAAAAGAGGGAGTGGTCTGACTTGTGGGCCTGTTTAGTTGACGCGTATGCAAGATTTTTTTAGTTATTATATACGTCAACAATAGATTCTAGCAGACGTAACCGTTGGATGTCAATCCAACGGCCGTCGTGTTTCTTCAATCTCTAATCTTCTTGCTCCAGCCGCCAAAGCAGCGCCGGCGGGACCGCCTACTCCCGCCTGCCGTGGCCGGCTGTGCTGCCGCGCAGGCCTCAGCGCCCCTACTACTCCCACCGCTGGCCAGGGCATCCCTCTACTCACCCACACCCCCTGTTATTCTGCGGCGACGGCAGCCTCACACCGCAGCCGAACCGGTGAACGCTCGTACTCCTCTCCGCGTGGGCATCCACTGTCGCGTCTTCCCCCGCTCCGCATCGTCCCCTTCCTATGCCTCACCGTTGTCCACCGTCGTGTTGCTCTCGGCGCGGCGTGGTCAATGTGGTCAACGACCGACTACCATCGGAACAGTACTGTACGTGGAGAGGCTGACAGCTGGGTCCACGGTAGCCGCAAGGAAGTGCCTCCTTATTACATGCAAAATAATTATTCCTCCACCTGACAGCGGGGACCCACCGAACGGGCCACCAGTATTTTGTGAAAAACATCGTTTCCCCCTGACTGCTGGGACCCACCTGACGGGCCACCGTATTTCGCGAAAAAAACGTTCCCCCCGCTGTCAGCTCGGACCCACCAGAAGTGCCTCCTTATTACGCACAAAAAAATGAATACTCCCCCTACTAGCTGGGACCCACCTTGGTGGGAGGCTGACTTGTGGGCCTACTAAGTTGACGGGGACGAAGGGATTTGTCAACTTGGTCAATATGAACGATTCTAGCTCCAGTGACCGTACGATGTCCATCCAACGGCCGTAGTGCTTCTTCAACCTCTGGTCTTCTTGCTCTAGCCGCCCAAAGCAACGCCGGTCGTGCCGCATGCTCCTACCTCCCGTGGCCGGCTGCGCTGCCGCGGAGGCCTCACCGCCCCCTACTATTCCCACCGCTGGCCAGGCCCTGCGACAACGGCATCCTCACACCGCAGCCGAACCAATGAACCCTCGTACTCCTCTCCGCGCGGGCTTCCACTACCGCGTCTTTCCCGGCTCTGCGTCATCCCCTTCCTAGGCCTCGCCGTCGTCCACCGCCGTGGTGCTCTCGGCGCGGCGTGGTCAATGTGGTCAACGACCGACTTCCATCGGAAGAGTACTGTGCGTGGAGACGCTGACAGCTGGGTCCACGACCGCAGCAAGGAAGTGCCTCCTTATTACGCGCAAAATAATTATTCCTCCACCTGACAGCGGGGACCCACCGGATGGGCCACCGTATTTCACAAAAAAAATGTTTGCCCCTGACTGCTGGGACCCACCAGCTACATCTTCGCACGCAAGGAAGTGCCTGACAGTCGGGACCCACCTGGTCGAAGCGTACGTAGCGTTGTCATTCTGGTCGCGAACGTGTACGTACATATATACTGGTCGATGTAGAGGCGCGCACGTGTCATAGTAGAGGCGCGCACGTAGCATGTACACGTACGTACAGCGGCCAGGGTGCAAGAAAGAAAATACGGCCACGTATGTGTACATACGGGCGAGGTCTCGAACGCCTACTTGCGCATACATACGGCCAGGGCTCGTGTACATGGCTGGGTCGGAACGGAGAACCAGCGTTGTCGTCGTGTTCATGGGGAGGCAACGGAATGCGTCGTGTTCATCGGGAGGCCTTGGACGGAACAGGCGATGGAAACGAGGCCTGGCATACCGCAGAACGGAGGAAACGGCCTTGTGTTCGATCGGCCATGTTCGAAACGGGATCCTATTCATCGGGAGGGGCCTGGCGTACCGTAAAACGGAGGAAACAGACCTCCTACGGTTGAAACGGGGGTCCTGTTGATCGGAAGGGGTGTGGCGTACCGCAAAACGGACGAAATGGACTTGTGTTGGAGCGCGATGGTCGAAACGGGGGTCCTGTTCATCGGGAGGGGTGGGGCGTACCACAAAACAGGACTCCATGGGATACTGTTCATCTCCACCGTCGACCCCCTCCAGCCTCCACGAGCTACTGTTCATCCACCGTCGACCTCCTCCAGCCTCCACCTGCGACTGTTCATCCACAGGCTCCTGTTCATCCAGCCTCCACCGCGCACTACTCCACCGGCTACTGTTCAACGAGCCCTCTCCATGGGCTCCTGTTCAACCACCCCTCCACGGGCTACTGTTCATCCTGCCCTCCACCGTCTACTGTTCATCCTGACCTCCACGGGGTGGTCCTGTTCATCCAGCCCTCCACGGGGTCCTGTTCATCCAGCCCCAACCGGCTCGATCAATCGGGGTCCTGTTCATCCAGAGGCAACACCATGGGGTCATGTTCATCCACCCCCACCGGGAACTATTCATCCAACCCCCCCCCCCCAACGCTCACTGTTCATCCAGAGGCAGCATCGATCGGCTTCAGTTAGCAGCAGTAGCGAAGGAATCGCTCGATCGGGTTCAGTTAACAACCATCGATCGATCGCTCGGGTTCACTAACGCATAGCCTGCAGTGCAATCGCTCGGGTTCAGTTAGAGCCCAACGCCTCGCTTGGGTTCAGTTAGAGCCAACGCCTCGCAGACATGCGCGTATGTGTACGAGAGAAACGCGCATCGCTCAGCCCCCGACCTCCCACCGTAACCGGGAACTCCCCGAAATTTTCCTCCCCCTCGCTTCTACCACGGTTTTTTCCGCCATGGACGGCCCAAAGAATGTCATGCAGCTGCGTCTCCGGCCCGCCCAGGACGAAAAGCCCATTTTCTGTCATGATTTTTTGTCATAGAAGTAGGAGCCCACCACATCTATGATGATACCAAGTTTTGTCACAATTATCGTCATAGAAGTGTCATATGTATGACAGAAAAAAAATTCGTTCGGCCCAAAATGTCACGGATGTGTCTTTTTTTTGTAGTGGATGCGGTTGAGCTAGTCCTTGTAGAGGTCGTCGACCGGACGGTAGCACAGGAGCTCGTGCACCATGAGGAGCGCAGCCCGTGCATCCATGGGAGGGCGACGTGTATGGGAAGAAGAATCGGCCGGGGTCAGCGATGGAGTGGTGGTGCGGCCATCCCACCGCATCGAGGGATGTAGAGAGGATGCTTGCTGCTCATTCCCCGCTGGGCCAGTGGCTGCGTTGGCGGCAGGCGACGAGGAACGATGAGGCGGCCTGCCGACGGGAGCCGTCTGAGCAACATGGGTGGCGAGGGCAGCCCGGTGCTCGGCACGAGCGCGGCGAGCGTCTGCCATGGAGACGGCGAAGCAACAGAGCACGGAGCGGCAGAAGGAAGCTTCGACGCACCCCTACCTAGCACGCCAAATGTCGGATCACGGGTTTTGGCAAACCCTTGAGGTTTGAACACTGGGGTGCTCGCGAAGGTTTTCTCCCTACCGATCCACGCCCTAGCTCTCTAAGATCTCGCAGATGAACTCAACGAACTCACAACATAGAAAGACACAAGATTTATACTGGTCCGGGCCACCGTTGTGGTGTAATACCCTACTCCAGTGTGGTGGTGGTGGATTGCCTCTTGGGCTGATGAAGAACAATTACAGGGGGAAGAACAGCCTCCTGAGGTTGAGGTGTTCTTGTGCTTGAAGAACTTGTGTGGGTGAGATGATCTTGGATCTGCTTCTCACTTGTGATGAGGTCGATCCTCTCCCTTCTTGTCTTTCGTCCCCCTTCACTATGGTGGCTAGTTCTACTTATATAGGCCTTGGTCCTCTCCCCAAATATTGAGCGGGAAGGGAGCCAACAACAGCCAACTCGAAAGGGGACAGCTAGTACAAGTTATCCTGACAAAAGGTGGTCTTCGCCTGCCAAAGGCTCTAGTGATGACGTCGTCTTGGGCTCCATGGTGACCTCTGTTCTGCCGTCCTTCTGGTCTTGGTCTCGCTGCACCAATATGGAAACCTTTACTTGATGCCTTGGTACTCCACGCCTGCGCTTGCCCTCTTGGCACCAAAGAGGAAACAAGGACACTACGCGCGCTGGCGCCCGCCTGGTCTCGATCGTCATGGCTCACGTCACGAGGGCCTCGTTAGGTTTTCCCTGCCTTGATCTCTCCACCCCTCACGAGCCTGCCTGGCGAGGCCGCTTCTGAGGAGGTCTTGCCTCATCCGCCTCGCGAGGCTTGGCCCCTCACGAGGGTCTTGAATGCCTTGTCGATGAAGATGGGTCGTATATACCTACCAGCCCAGCCATGCCGTGGGCCGCAGGCAGGCAAGTCTGGGGACCCCCATTCCCAGGACGCCGATAGCTTACCTTGTCGTGGTTGCAGGAGGAGAATGGCAGCAGGAGGAGCCACTGAGGTCCACCCTCAACACGCCGCCCCCATCAACAACGCCGCCCCGAGGGGCGTCCCCGGCAAGGGCGCCAAGTATCAAGCCCATGCGCACGGAGGAGGAGGAGGAGGAGGCCCCGGGCGCCGGCGGCTCTGTCCCGGCACCAGATGTTGGTGGAGAGGGGGCCACTTCGTCCCAGCTTGGCATGGGTGAGTTGTTTGCCTCCTGTTCCCGCTCATTTTTCTTCTTTCAAATTTTGATCTTGACTTCGCCTTATTCCCTTTCTCGGTGTCCAGATCCTTCCTCGGCGGACTAGGAGGACGTGGACACTATCATCGAGGAGGTCGTCAGGGAGGCCGCGGCCGAGGCCGACGAGATCGCCGCTGAGGAGGCCGCCAAGGATGTTGCTGAGGACGCCGCCAAGGAGTCTGCCGGGGAGGCCGGCGAGGCCGCTGTTGAGGAGGCCGACAAGGGGCCTGCCGGGGAGGCCAGCAAGGCCGCTACCGAGGAGGAGGTGGTCGACGACCAGCCTTCCTCCTCCGCCGACTCTGGCTCAGGCAAGTATCTGAAGGTGGGTGACAACCTATTCGTCCACCTCCCATGGACGACGAGCACCAGGGCGCCCGTCGAGGGGGTGGTGTTTGACGACGATGTGCTTTCCGCTGCCGGGCTCGAGGTCATTGACGGACCGAGCATCGATGGCGGCGGTTCCCGGGAGGAGCGGCTCCTCCAGAGCATGAGAGCCAGCTTCCACAAGCTTCAGGCGCTTCACCGTGCCCGCCTGGACAAGTGAAAGGATCGAGAAGAGGTGTCTAGAGGGGGGTGAATAGACTCTAATCAAGAAAAGTTGCAGTTTTTAATTCTTTAGGTTCATGTGGAGTATTAGCAAAAGTTTAAACATTCAAAATACATATCAAGCAAGCATGCAAGCATACAAAGAGTATATGAGCAGCGGAAAGTAAAGCATGCAAGTTGTGAGAATGTAAAGAGAAGGGATTGGAGTGTGCAAACGCAATTTGTAGACACGGTGATTTTTTATCTGTGGTTCCGATAGGTGGTGCTATCGTACATCCACGTTGATGGAGACTTCAACCGACGAAGGGTAACGGTTGCGCGAGTCCACGGAGGGCTCCACCCACGAAGGGTCCACGAAGAACCAACGTTGTCTATCCCACCATGGTCGTCGCCCACGAAGGACTTGCCTCAGTAGGGTAGATCTTCACGAAGTAGGAGATCTCCTTTCCCTTACAAACTCCTTGGTTCAACTCCACAATCTTGTCGGAGGCTCCCAAGTGACACCTAGCGAATCTAGGAGACACCACTCTCCAAGAAGTAACAAATGGTGTGTTGATGATGAACTCCTTGCTCTTGTGCTTCAAATGATAGTCTCCCCAACACTCAACTCTCTCTCATAGGATTGGATTTGGTAGAAAGAAGATTTGAGTGGAAAGCAACTTGGGGAAGGCTAGAGATCAAGATTTATGTGGTTGGAATGGAATATCTTGACCTCAACACAAGTGTAGGTGGTTCTCTCTCAGAAAATATGTATTTGAAGTGTAGGCATGTTCTGATGGCTCTCTCCACGAATGAAGAGTGGGTGGAGGGGTATTTATAGCCTCCACAAAAAATCTAACCATTACACACAAATCACCAAACTCGGTGGGACCAATCCAGAGAACTCGGTCAGACCAATTTGGTTCATAATGTGACCGTTAGGTGTTTCGGTGGGACCGACTAGATCAACTCGGTGGGACCGATGTGCTAGGGTTAGGGTAAATCCAAAACTCTATTTGACCGTTTACTCAAACTCGGTGGGACCGATTTGGGTAATAAGCGAAACAGAGAGTTGGCCAAGCAAACTTGGTGGGACCGATTGTATATCTCGTTGGGACCAAAAATATTGCAATAGGTAACAGAGAGTTTGCAAGCCCATCTCGGTGAGACCGAGATCCCATCGGTGAGACCGAACTGATTAGGGTTTCTGGCAGTGGCTATGTCAACTGAACTCGGCGGCGCCGGATAGAAAGAATCAGTGGGGCCAAGTTGGATATTTGGTGTGGGACAAATGTGGAAGTGAGAAAGTGGTTGAGGGCTTTGGAGCATATCACTAAGCACTTTGAGCAAGCAAGCCATTAAGCAGCACCTCATCCCTTCTTAATAGTATTGGCTTTCCTATGGACTCAATGTGATCTTGGATCACTAAAATAGAAAATGTAGAGTCCTAAGCTTTGAGCTTGAGCCAATTCTTTGTCCTTAGCATGTTGAAGGGGTTCCACATCCTCTAGTCCATGCCACTCCATTGTTGAACTTGTCTGAAACATACTAGGTAGAAACATTAGTCCAACAAGAGATATGTTGACATTAATTACCAAAATCACCCAGGGAGCACTTGTGCTTTCAATCTCCCCCTTTTTGGTAATTTATGACAGCATACATCAAAGCTTTAGATAAAGATATAGAAAACAACAAGTAAAGCTTTGGAAAGACATGTAACATGCAAAGGTTCCCCCTATATGTATGCAATCATATAAATATGACACATAGGAGCATGTGAATGCATAAGCATGACAGAGTAAGCCATGTGTTACATGTATCTTGGCTATATGCATTAGAGTGAAAGATGTAAATACAGGAAATGTTCCTTCATTCTCATGAGTCCTTCTTGGAAATAATATGTACGTCAGCAAGAAATCCTCATGCACATGACTGTGATGCATATACTTACCTTGTGGTCTTGAGTTGGCTTAGAAGGGAATGGACCTGAGTAAACAAGGTTGGATAACACAGATACATCTACTAGCCAGAGCAAACAAAAGAACCACAAAGGTACCAAGACTGGGAAGACATGTAGAGTGTGAGTACTGAGTACTCTATTGAATATAGACATGTCCCCAAAGGTAAAGATGTGAAATAGAATCAGAGATTTCCTCCCCTTAGATGTCTTGCTCCCCCTGAATCTTGAATGGGTATTGGGAGAAAATAGGGAACAAAAAATCAGAGCAAAAGAAAAGATAACAGAGCTGAGCAAGCAATCAAATATGATCAAATATGAACATGTCTTTCCCCTCTTAAAGACATGTAACTTCTCTCCTCTTGAACACCAAGCATCTGGGGTTTTCTTACTCTCTTCCCCTTGAGTGTTCTCTCCCCCTATAGAAATGATTAAGCATAGAGCTTTGATGTGATCTCTCTCTCCCCCTTTGACACCAATTTCCAAGAAGGGCTCTTCTGGATTTTTGTTTTATTGCAGAAGGATTTGGTCCTTGAGTCACAAAGCAAGTCGAAGGTGATGCTGGTAGAGGACAAGAGTCATTGACTGGAGATGGAGCAAAAATGAATGCAGGAATAAGTGGCAAGTTGTCTTTCCTGTAGTGAAATCGGTAGCACCGAGTTGTTTGCTTTGGTGGCACTAAGCGAATTCGGTTGGGCCGAAGGAAACAAACCAGTGTGACCGAGTCCATCACAGAGAAAACACTTCTTTCCTCAGCTCACTAGGCACTTAAGATCTCACAAGGATTTTCAAGGAATTTGCTGAAAGATTTGCAATGAATTGGATGCAGAAAATGCAGAATGTCAAGAAAGAAAAGAAATAAAAGGATCTAGATGAAGTTTTTTTCGAAAGGGGAAAACACATATGCATGAGACAAATGCAAGAGGAAACACAAGAGAACTTCATCTAGAATTGGGCGGTGACAAAGTCACCTATGTTAGAGTATATTGACTTAGGAGTCAAGTGAGGTCACTTGATCTTTGGTCATACTCATCGTCTAAGCTCAAAAATGGGGTTACCATTTTTTTGTTTAAGCATCTTGATATATTCACATCTTGTTGAGTTGCTTTAACCCATGACTTGGAGTAAAGCTTCTCTAAGATGGAATAACATACCTTGGGTGGTGGTGTTGATCTTGATCATGTAGTTGAACTTGTGTCGGTTGCTCAAGGTTGATGTAGCTCATCAAGAGTTGGGAGCACCACCTTGGAATTTTTTGTTCATCTTCCTACATGGGTTAGATTTGCAAGGAAGATCACTTGTGTATCCAAAATGACAATCATAAATCTTAGTGTAGAATGTGTCAAAGCATATGTTTGAAGAGTTTTTGTGCTTCCTTATCTTCAACCACCATTATGTAGAGACTTGATGATGTAGAGATTGCTCAAGATATGAGTGAGTTGCATTCTCATGGATTTAGATTCATCCAAGTACCTACAAGGGTTAGATAGCATGCAAGGGTGCAAAAATATCCAAGACATATAGATAGCATCATGAAAGAAATATCAAGGATTAGTCAAAGGCTCATGTCTTGCATGTATTCAAATGGAGTTCCTACTCCAAGTTTGAAGCATTGATGATGTTCAATTCACCTCTCAAACGGCAAAAGACTTTCTCATCAAGCGGTTTGGTAAATATATCCGCTAATTGCTTATCAGTGCGAACATGCTTAAGATCAATGTCCCCTTTGGCAACATGATATGGAATGAAATGATGACGAACTTCAATATGCTTAGTTCGAGAATGTTGCACGGGATTGTGAGGAATCTTAATAGCACTTCCATTGTCACAAAGCAATGGAAATGTTTCACATATATCCCATAATCTTTAAGAGTTTGGGTCATCCAAAGTAATTAAGCACAAAATGATCCTGCAGCAATGTATTCCGCTTCGGCGGTGGACAAGGATACCGAGTTTTGTTTCTTGGAGGACCAAGACACAAGAGATCTACCAAGAAATTGACAAGTACCCGAAGTGGACTTTCTATCAACCTTGTCTCCGGCATAGTCCGAATCGGAGTAACCAACAAGATCGGAAAAAGACCTCTTAGGATATCAAATGCCAAAATTTGGTGTGTGTATTAAGTATCTCACTATCCTTTTCACGGCCTTAAGATGACACTCTTTAGGGGCTGCTTGATATCGTGCACACATGCACACACTTAGCATAATATCAGGACGAGAGGCGCATAGATATAACAATCAACCAATCGTAGAGTAGTAAACTTTTTGATCAACCGGTTCACCATCTTTGGTCAAATCAAGATGTCCACTAGTAGGCATGGGTGTAGACATACCTTTGCATTCTTGCATATTGAACTTCTTGAATAAATCCTTGGTGTACTTTTTTTGAGAGACAAAGGTACCTTCCTTAGTTTTCTTGATTTGCAAGACAAGAAAGAATTTGAGTTCACTCAACATAGACATCTCAAACTTCTCTGACATTAGTTGTCCAAACTTCTCACTAAAATGAGGGTTAGTTGAACCAAATATAATATCATCAACACAAATTTGGCACACAAATAGTTCTCCATTAACCCTTTTAGTAAAACGAGTAGAATCAATTTTACCAATTTCAAAGCCTTTTTCAATAAGGAACTTGGTCAAGCATTTATACCACGCTCTAGGGGTTTATTTAAGACCATAAAGGGCCTTGTGAAGTTTGTAAACATGATTAGGTTTCTTAGGATTGACAAAGCCGGGAGGTTTCTTAACATAAACTTCCTCCTCAATTTCACCATTTAGAAAAGCACTTTTAATGTCCATTTGGTACAAGGTGATATCATGGTGATTAGCATAAGCAAGTAAGATGTGAATGGACTCAAGTCTAGCAACGGGAGCATATGTCGCACCATAGTCCATACCTTCGACTTGAGTGTAGACTTGGGAGACTAGGCGAGCTTTGTTGCGGACGACTTGACCATCTTCATCTTGCTTGTTGCGAAACACCCATTTGGTACCAATGATGTTGTGGTTGTTGTCGGGCTTCTCGACCAATGTCCACACTTGATTTCTCTCAAAGTTGTGTAGCTCTTCATGCACAGCGTTAATCCAATCCGAATCTTCCAATGCTTCTTCAACCTTCATAGGTTCAATGCTAGAGATGAATGAGTAATGTTCACAAAAGTTAGCCAAACGAGTTTTAGAGTGAGTGATTCTCCCGGTTTGGATATCATTGTAGATTTGCTCGACGGGATGATCTTTAGCGATTCTTGCTCGAACTCGTGGAAGCTTTGGCTTGGCTCAGGGTGGAACATCCTCTTCATCTTGATCTTCTTCTTGGCCTTCTTCATTGTTGATGTTGTCATTCTCTTGTCATGGTGGAGAAGGAGGTTGTTGATGTTCATCTTGGTGTACTTCCTCGGTTTCTTTGTCTTGGTGTGCCCCACTTGTGGATGCTTCCGTATCAATTCTTGGTTCACCTTGTCATGAGGTGGAATCTTCCACTTGGATGGATGAGGTACTCTCCTTCACCTCCGTTGGACGAATCTTGCCAATAGACAAGTCTTGGATTGCTTCCGAAGGGTCTTTGTCTCCTACATCAATTGGCAATTGCTCTACTTGTGAGCTGTTAGATTCATCAAACTTCGCATCTACCGTCTCTTCAACCTTTCAGGTGAAATTGTTGTAGACACAGTAAGTGTGAGAGTTTGAGCCATAACCAAGTAGTAAACCTTCATGAGATTTAGGAGCAAATTTAGAACGACGATGCTTATCAAGAATGTAGCACTTTGAGCCGAATACTCGAAAGTACCCAACTTGGGGTTTGTTACCTGTGAGGAGCTCGTGTGCCATCTTGCCGAGTAGCTTGTGAAGATACAAGCGATTTGTTGCATGACAAGCTATCTCAACCGCTTCCACCCAAAAGTGTTTTGGAGTTTTGTAATCATCAAGCATCGTTCTTGCCATCTCAATAAGAGTCCGGTTCTTCCTCTCAACAACTCCATTTTGTTGAGGTGTGTACGTAGATGAGAACTCATGTGAAATCCCCTCTTCATCAAGAAAGCTATTCACATTTGCGTTCTTGAACTCCGTTCCGTTGTCGCTCTGAACCTTCTTGATTTTCACGTCAAATTTATTTTGGGCCTTCCTAGCGAAGTTTTTGAAGATCTTTTAGACCTGCGATTTGAAATCAAGAAATACCACCCACGTAAATCTTAAAAAATCATCAACTATGACTAGACCAAATGAGTTACCACCGAGACTCTTGTAGGAATTGGGACCAAAGAGATCCATGTGAAGTAGCTCGAGTGGTCTTCTCGTGGTCATGATGTTCTTCGCGCGATGACTTCCTCCAACCTGTTTTCCTGCCTGACAAGCACTACAAAGTCTATCCTTGTCAAATATGACATCTTTTATTCCAAGGATATGATCACCTTTAATAAGCTTATCAAGATTTCGCATACCCACATGACCTAGTCTTCTATGCCACAACCAGCCTTTAGAAGATTTGGCAATTAAGCAAGTTCTAGGTTGAGCCTTTTTAGTGAAATCAACAATGTAAAGATCACCTCTACGTATACCGGTAAAGACAACTCTATGATTGTCTCTACGAAACACTTGGCAATCTACCTCAGTAAACAGGACATTGAAACCGAAATCAGCAAGTCTAGATAATGAAAGTAAATTGTACCCAAGAGATTCAACGAGCATGACATTTTGTATGGAGCTACCATGTGAGATGGCAACCTTACCTAGGCCAACCACCTTACCCTTTGAGTTATCACCAAAGGTGACATACTTTCGAGGGCCGTCGTTTTCAGTAAGCTCACAAAACATATCTTTATCTCCGGTCATATGATCAGTACAACCACTATCAAGGACCCATTCCTTCCCTTCGGCCATGTAGCCGCGAAGATTTGCCATAAGACCAAAGTGTCTCATTGCATCATCAAGATCACAGTCATTATCATCGTCCTCATCATAGTATCCATGTTCAACATCATCTTGCCATTGATCAACTCGCAGAGAGGGTAATTCATTAGATAAATGATCATTTTTATGGTTATCTTTATGAATTCTAATAGCTTTGGAAATGACATTGCTAATGATTCCAACATATCCTTTGGCACTCGTAAGATTAGTAAGCTCAAATAAGCAGTCACCAAATTTGGGATCATTGGAACTCATCTTAATCAAGGCAATGGACTTATGAAGAATCTCATCTAAGTTCTTCAAGGAATAGTTTGGAAAATGTTCCTCAAGGAATCTCCATATAGTGTAGGCACAATCAAGAGTAGGCAAGCATCCAATCAAGTTTCTAGTCAAGCCTCTAGTGATAAGATTAACAGTTCTAAGGTTGCGGATCATGTCAATAGACTCATCAAGGGTAGGATGCAAAGGATCAACATGAGGTGCACAAGGGCTAGTAATGTACTTGTTCAAATGATATTCATTGAAAATATCAAGCATTTCATTTTTCCACTCATAGAAGAACTCTCCATCAAGAATAGGCACTCTACGTCTAAGATTCCCCAAAGTAGACACATCCATCTTCCTCCAAAGGTGTTTAAACCAAGGCAATGGAGACCAATGCTCTGATAC
The DNA here is from genome assembly GCF_018294505.1 of Triticum aestivum. Lineage (NCBI taxonomy): Eukaryota > Viridiplantae > Streptophyta > Magnoliopsida > Poales > Poaceae > Triticum > Triticum aestivum. Next base: position 164,163,300 of record NC_057800.1, on the reverse strand, counting down.
CAATTGAAAGGATCGAGAAGAGGTGTCTAGAGGGGGTGAATAGACTCTAATCCAGAAAAGTTGCAGTTTTTAATTCTTTAGGTTCATGTGGAGTATTAGCAGAAGTTTAAACATTCACAATACATATCAAGCAAGCATGAAAGCATACAAAGAGTATATGAGAAGCGGAAAGTAAAGCATGCAAGTTGCAAGAATGTAAAGAGAAGGGATTGGAGTGTGCAAACGCAATTTGGAGACACGAAGATTTTTTATCCGTGGTTCCAATAGGTGGTGCTATCGTACATCCACATTGATTGAGACTTCAACCCACGAAGGGTAATAGTTGCGCGAGTCCATGGAGGGCTCCACCCACGAAGGGTCCATGAAGAAGCAACCGTGTCTATCCCACCACGGTCGTCACCCACGACAGACTTGCCTCACTAGGGTAGATCTTCACGAAGTAGGTGATCTCCTTGCCCTTACAAACTCCTTTGTTCAACTCCACAATCTTGTCGGAGGCTCCCAAGTGACACCTAGCCAATCTAGGAGACACCACTCTCCAAGAAGTAACAAATGGTGTGTTGATGATAAACTCCTTGCTCTTGTGCTTCAAATGATAGTCTCCCCAACACTCAACTCTCTCTCTCTCATAGGATTGGATTTGGTAGAAAAAAGATTTGAGTGGAAAGCAACTCGGGGAAGGCTAAAGATCAAGATTTATGTGGTTGGAATGGAATATCTTGACCTCAACACAAGTGTAGGTGGTTCTCTCTCAGAAAATATGTATTTGAAGTGTAGGCATGTTCTGATGAATCTCTCCATGAATTAAGAGTGGGTGGAGGGGTATTTATAGCCTCCACACAAAATCTAACCGTTACAAACAAATCACCAAACTCGATGGGACCGATCCAGAGAACTCGGTCACACCGATTTGGTTCATAATGTGACCGTTAGGTGTTTCGGTGGAACCGACTGGATAAACTCGGTGGGACCGATGTGCTAGGGTTAGGGTAAATCCAAAACTCGGTTTGACCGATTACTCAAACTCGGTGGGACCGATTTGGGTAATAAGCAAAACTAGGAGTTGGCCAAGAAAACTCGATGGGGCCAATTGTATATCTCGGTGGGACCGGAAATATTGCAATAGGTAACAGAGAGTTTGCAAGCCCATCTTGGTGAGACCGAACTAATTAGGGTTTCTGGCAGTGGCTATGTCAACTGAACTCGGTGGTGCCGGATAGAAAGAATCGGTGGGGCCAAGTTGGATATTTTGTGTGGGACAAATGTGGAAGTGAGAAAGTGGTTCGGGGATTTGGAGCATATCACTAAGCACTTTGAGCAAGCAAGCCATTAAGCAACACCTCATCCCTTCTTTATAGTATTGGCTTTCCTATGGACTCAATGTGATATTGGATAACTAAAATAGAAAATGTAGAGTCCTGAGCTTTGAGCTTGAGCCAATTCTTTGTCCTTAGCATATTGAAGGGGTTCCACATCCTCTAGTCCATGCCACTCCATTGTTGAACTTGTCTGAAACATACTGGGTAGAAACATTAGTCCAACAAGAGATATGTTGACATTATTTACCAAAATCACCCAGGGAGCACTTTTGCTTTCAACAAGGCCAAGTCTAGGATGTCATCGGTGGTCAAGGCGGAGGCGGACCTCGAAGGGCACATCGCCGAGGCGCAGGCTTGGTTCTGCCAGGCCTGTGAGGAACTGAAGACTACCCAGGATCAGCTTGCCGAGCGCAAGCTGGAGCTTGTCATGAAGCAGGCCGATGTCGAGAAGGCCCAGGAGACGGCGAGTCGACAGGCCGCCGAGGAGGAGGCCGCTCGGCGTCAGCACCAGGTCGAGCTAAACTCCCAGGAGGAGGACCTTGCCGCTCGCGAGGAGAAACTCGCCGCGGCACTCCGCGACAAGGACGAGGAGGTCAAGAAACTTGTTGTGCAACGGACCAAGGAATTGGAGCAGAGGCACGAGGAGGCCCTCAATGCTCAGGCCCAGGTCCATGTCGGCAAGGTGAACGAGCTGGAGGTGGAGCGGGATGAGCGGAGGAAGCAGATCCAAGAGCTGACGGGGGAGAGGGACGCGGCCAAGGGCACCTTGGCTGATGCGCAGGTCGTAGTCCTCGACAAGGTCGAGCTACTCTCCATGGCCAACGAGTCCATCAAGGACCTGAAGCTGAAGCTGGAGGGTCTTGAGGGGACGCTCTCGGAGGTCAGGGCCCGGGAGGAGACCCTGACCAAGAATCTGGAGGAGAAGAGGCAGTTGCGGAAGAACGACGCCACCGACCACGCGGAATTTGTGGCGGGCGAGAAGCTCTGGGTCAGCCGCCTCATCGATGTCGCCGGCAGGATCACCATGCAGCTGGCTACCATGGGGATTCCCAACATGAGGTACGTCCCACAGCCGAACGTGAGTCCTAATGCTAGGCTGACTCTATTCTTCGAGGGTGTGCTTGGGGCCCCGGAGCGGTTCTGCTCCAACAGGGCGGCCTCTCTGGCCGATGAGGCCCGGAGGCTTTATCGGGGTGCCATGACAAGGTCCTCACCAAGATGGCGTACTAGAACCCTGACCTCGACTTCAAAGCTTCGCTGGATAGCTTGCCGGAGGGCGTGGACCTCGCTCCGCTCGAGGAACGTATCAAGCCCATCATCAGCCGCATCGACGGAGTTCGGAGGATACAAGGCCAACGCTGGGACTAGGCACCCCGTTTCTTATCGCCGCTGCAGGTTCATGACCAAGACAATTTTTATCTTTACTTAGAACCGCAACAACAATTGATGTAATATAACTCTGTAGTGCTTTTGAAACGATGCATGTTATTTTCCCGTTTGATCTCCCTTTGTATGTCCACCCTACGTTAATTGGGTAGGCTTGTCGGCGCGAAACCCAGGCCACGTCGTGTTGAGGATGGATCCCCAATGGCCTGCCGGGTATGCTTGCTGCCGGGCAAACCACCTCACTGCTCTTAACGCGGCCGCTCGAGCTATCGACCGGACTCGAGACAGAACGAGAGTGTTGCTAATCACAGAAGGTCACCCTACCGTTCTCGACGCAGCCACTCAAACTGTTGACCGGACTCAAAACAGAATGAGGGCGTTGCCAATAGTGGTAGGGCCCCATTACGTGCAGGTTTTCCATACACAGGGCAAGATCATCGAGGACGATAACCTTATATATAAAAAGGAATTACTCAAAGTTTTGCATGACTTAGCTTTTCTGCCGCTGCGTGAGCGTTCACTGCGTCCACCAAGGACGCCATTTGTTCGGTCGTCTTCTTCCTTGAAGTGACGACAACGATGAATCTGTTTCTTCAGCCAAACCAGGATTTCCACAACTGTGCACCCCCTACCTGGCGCGCCACAGATGTCGGTGGGAAATGACACCTACGAGGTCACTGGGATCCCTTCTACGGTTGGCATCTGCGGGGTTGTGCAAAGAACGGGTCTGGTGGTCAGCACGCAAATCGTTTACCCAGGTTCGGGCCGCGGAGATGTGTAAAACCCTAGTCCTGCTTTGATGTGTATTTTAGTGTTCTTGTGTTCTTGAACTAGCTGCGGTGTCTGTCTAGTCCAAAAGATTTGAATCCCTCTCCAGTACGCCTCGGGCCTCCTTTTATGGACAAAAGGGGTCGCCACAGTGGCACACAGGAGGTGGAAAGGTGTACAGGGGCTAAGTCTATCCCCTAGCATCATCGAACAAACGCATTTAATGCGCTGCCGACGTGCCCCTCTTGCTTTATTGGGGACGGCAAAGAAGCTCGTCACAGCTATCGTCGCCTTGCCTGGCTCCGCCGCACGTCCAGGCTGATGAGGCGTTGTAGCGCCACGTTGGCTGGCTGCTGGGCTGGCACGGTGGTGGAGCTTTTCACGAAGATCTACATGCCACCACGCAGGTGCTTCCTGAGTTGGTGTGGAGGCTGCGCGCTGCTGGTCGAGCTAACAGCTGCACGGGAGCGGTGGTGGAGTCTTGGCACACGTGGGCCTGGCTGCGGCCCCGCAGGTGTTTTCGGCAAGGGTCTTGCCACGGCACCGCGGTCATCCTCGGCAAGGATCTTGCCGGGGGTCTCTTGGACTTCCTTGGCAAGGATCTTCCCAAGGATCGTCGTCTTCTGGTTCTCGTTTGATCTTGTGTATTTATGATCTATACAAAGATCTGCATGCCACCACGGAGGTGCCTCCTGAGCCTTGGTTCCAATGTGGTTGATGGCGTCGGAAACCCTTGGGCTCAAGGGTGGCACGCTCTGCTGGTGTCAGGCAAGTTGCCCCAGCAAGGATCTTAACAGGGCTGCGGAAGCCACCCCGGCAAGGGTCTTGCCGGGGGATTTCACCTCGCCCTCTTTCTTTCTTTGTGCCACTGGTCTTGGTGTTGCTTTGGTCGTCTTGTGTTCCGGCTTCCCTCCTCTGCCCTGCTTAGTGTGGCCGTCAGCGCGGCTCTGACTGCCCGTGCACAAGTAAATGGGTGCAAAAGGAGAGCCCCTACTTTTGTACACTGACATTTTCCAATGTAAATATTGATAAAGATGGGACTGGAGATGAGTCAACTTTAGTTAGAAGGCAGTCCAATGATTCGGAGTTTTTAGATCTTGATGCAAAAATTGAGAAAAGTGGGATTGGAGAGGTCAAAACTTTAGGTAGAAATGAACCCACTCTTTTGGATTTCAAGGAATTTAATTATGATAATTGTTCTTTAATAGATTGTATTTCCTTGTTGCAATCCATGTTGAATTTTCCTCATGCTTATAATCAAAACAAAGCTTTTACTAAACATATCATTGATGCTATGATGCAATCTTTTGAAGAAAAGCTTGAATTGGACGTTTCTATCCTTAGAAAAATTTATAATGAGTCGGAACCTACTATTAAGATTAAAATTAAAGATTATGAGTGCTATTCTTTGTGTGATTTGGGTGCTAGTGTTTCCACGATTTTGAAAACTTTATGTGATGTGTTAGGTTTCCGTGAATTTGATGATTGTTCTTTAAATTTGCATCTTGCGAATTTCACTATTAAGAAACCTATGGGTAGAATTAATGATGTTATTATTGTTTCTAATAGGAATTATGTTCCCGTAGATTTCATTGTTCTTGATATTGATTGCAATCCTACATGCCCTATTATTCTTGGTAGACCTTTCCTTAGAACAATTGGTGCAATTATTGATATGAAAGAAGAAAATATTAGATTTGAATTTCCATGAAGGAAAGGCATGGAACACTTCCCTAGAAATAAAATTAAATTTCCTTATGAATCTATTATGAGAGCCACTTATGGATTGCATGCCAAAGATGACAATACTTAGATCCATTCGTGTTTTATGCCTAGCTAGGGGCGTTAAACAATAGCGCTTGTTGGGAGGCAACACAATTTTATTTTTGTTTTTTATTTTTAGGTTCTGTTTTGCAATAAATATTTCATCTAGCCTTTGGTTAGATGTGGTTTCATGTTTTAATTAGTGTTTGTGTCAAGTAAGACCTTTGGGACAGCTTACGGTGATAGTTGATTTGATCCTGCTGGAAAACAGAAACTTTTGCACCCAGGAGATTAGTTTTCATTTTTAACATAAGCATAATAAAATACTGGTTCTTTCTGAGGAGGATTAATAAAAAATTTGGATAGGACTTCCTAATTTCTCAGGAATTTTGGAGTTACAAAAGTATTCGAAATATCTAGATTCCTACAAATTGTTCTGTTTTGACAGATTCTGTTTTTCGCGTGTTGTTTCCTTATTTTGATGAATCTATGGCTAGTATCGGGGGGTATGAACCATGGAAAAGTTGGAATACAGTAGATATTACACCAATATAAATAAATAATAAGTTCACAATAGTACCAAAAGTGGTGATTTATTTTCTTATACTAACGAAGCTTACGAGATTTTCTGTTGAAGTTTTGTGTTGTGAAGTTTTCAAGTTTTGGGTAAGGATTTAATGGACTATGGAATAAGGAGTGGTAAGAACCTAAGCCTGGGGATTCCCAAGGCACCCCAAGGTGACATTCAAGGAGGTCAAAGGGCCTAAGCTTGGGGATGCCCCGGGAAGGCATCCCCTCATTCGTCTTCGTCTATCGGTAACTTTACTTGAGGCTATATTTTTATTCACCACATGATATGTGTTTTGCTTGGAGCGTCTTGTATGATTTGAGTCTTTGCTTTTTAGTTTGCCACAATCATCCTTGCGGTACACACCTTTTGGGAGAGACACACATGAATTGTGATTTATTAGAATGCTCTATGTGCTTCACTTATATTTTTTGAGAAAGGCAAAATTGCTCTACTGCTTCACTTATATATTTTTAGAGCACATCGGTGGTTTTATTTTATAGAAATTGATGAACTCTTGTACTTTACTTATATTGTTTTGAGAGTCTTTAGAACAGCATGGTAATTTGCTTTGGTTATAAAATTAGTCCTAATATGATAGGCATCCAAGAGGGATATAATAAAAACTTTCATATAGAGTGCATTGAATACTATGAGAATTTCGATACCTTATGATTGTTTTGAGATATGAAGATGGTGATATTAGAGTCATGCTAGTGAGTAGTTGTGAATTTGAGAAATACTTGTGTTAAGGTTTTTGAGTCCCGTAGCATGCACGTATGGTGAACCATTATGTAACGAAGTTGGAGCATGAGATGTTTTTTGATTGTCTTCCTTATGGGTGGCGGTCGGGGACGAGCGATGGTCTTTTCCTACCAATCTATCCCCCTAGGAGCATGCACGTAGTACTTTGTTTTGATGACTAATAGATTTTTGCAATAAGTATGTGAGTTCTTTATGACTAATGTTGAGTCCACGGATTATACGCACTCTCACCTTTCCTCCATCGCTAGCCTCTCTAGTACCGCGCAACTTTCGCCGGTGCCATAAACCCACCACATATGCTTCCTCAAAACAGCAACCATACCTACCTATTATGGCATTTCCATAGCCATTCCGAGATATATTGACATGCAACATTTCGTCGTTCCGTTTATTATGACACGTTCCATCATTGTCATATTGCTTTGCATGATCATGTAGTTGACACCGTACTTGTGGCAAAGCCATCGTTCATCATTTTTTTACATGTCTCTCTTGATTCATTACACATCCTGGTACACCGCCGGAGGCATTCACATAAGGTTCATATTTTGTTCTAGTATCGAGTTGTAATTTTTGAGTTGTAAGTAAATAAAAGTGTGATGATCTTCATTATTAGAGCATTGTCCCATGTGAGGAAAAAAGAGAGAGAAAGGCCAAATAAAAAAGAGAAGGCCCAAAAAAAGAGAAAAGAAAAAAAGAAAAAAGAGAGAGAAAAAGAGAGAAGAGACAATGTTACTATCCTTTTTGCCACACTTGTGCTTCAAAGTAGCACCATGATCTTCATGATAGAGAGTCTCATATGAAATCACTTTCATATACTAGTGGGAATTTTTCATTATAGAACTTGGCTTGTATATTCCAACGATGGGCTTCCTCAAAACGCCCGAGGTCTTCATGAGCAAGCAAGTTGGATTCACACCCACTTAGTTTTCTTTTTGAGCTTTCATAAACTTATAGCTCTAGTGCATCTGTTGCATGGCAATCCCTACTCACTCACATTGATATTTGTTAATGGGCATCTCCATAGCCCGTTGATACGCCTAGTTGATGTGCGACTATCTCCTTCTTTTTGTCTTCTCCACAACCACCATCTATTCCACGTATAGTGCTATGTCCATGGCTCACGCTCATGTATTGTGTGAAAATTGAAAAGGTTTGAGAATATCAAAAGTATGAAACAATTGCTTGGCTTGTCATCGGGGTTGTGCATGATTTGAATGTTTTATGTGATGAAGATGGAGCATAGCCAGACTATATGATTTTATAGGGATAAGCTTTCCTTGGCCATGTTATTTTGAGAAGACATAATTATTTGTTAGTACTTTTGTTTTGAATCTTACAGTTCTGAACTTCAGGCCACAATAAAGAGAATTACATGGATAAATGAGTTAGGTAGCATTCCACATCAAAATTATGTTTTTTATAATTTACCTACTGAAGGACGAGCCGGAATTAAACTTGGGGATGTTTGATACGTCTCCAATGTATCTGTAATTTTTTATTGTTCCATGCTATTATATGATCTGTTTTGGATGTTTTATATCCATTAATATGCTATTTTATATGATTTTTTAGACTAACCTATTAACCTAGAGCCAAGTACCAGTTTCTATTTTTTCCTTGTTTTAGAGTTTCGTAGAAAAGGAATACCAAACAGAGTCCAAACGGAATAAAAATTCTGCGATGAATTTTCTTGGACCAGAAGACACCCAGGAGACTTAGAGTGCAAGTCAGAAGAGCCACGAGGCGGCCACAGGGATGGAGGGTGCGCCCAGGGGAGTAGGTCGCACCCCCAACCTTATGGGCCCCTCAGTGACCCCCTGACCTAGATCTTCCTCCTATATATACTCATATACCCCAAAAACTTCCAAGGGAGCCATGAAACCACTTTTCCACCACCGCAACCTTCTGTACCCGTGAGATCCCATCTAGGGGCCTTTTCCGACGTCCTGCCGGAGGGGGATTCGATCACGGAGGGGTTCTACATCAACACCATTGCCTCTCCGATGAAGCGTGAGACCTACGGGTCCATAGCTAGTAGCAAGATGGCTTCATCTCTCTCTTTGATTCTCAATACCATGTTCTCCTCGATGTTCTTCGAGATCTATTCGTTGTAATACTCTTTTGCGGTGTGTTTGCCAAGATTCGATGAATTGTGGATTTATGACCAGCTTATCTATGAACATTATTTGAATCTCCTCTAGATTCTTTTATGCATGATTTGATATATTTGCAAGTCTCTTCGAACTATCGATTTAGTTTGGCCAACTAGATTGGTTTTTCTTGCAATGGGAGAAGTGCTTAGCTTTGGGTTCAATCTTGCGGTGCTCGATCCTAGTGAGAGAAGGGGAACCGACACGTATTATATTTTTGCCATCAAGGATAACAAGATGAGGTTTTCATCATATTGCTTGAGTTAATTCATCTACATCATGTCATCTTACTTAATGTGTTACTCTGTTCTTATGAACTTAATACTCTAGATGCATGGTGGATAGCGGTCGATATGTGGAGTGATAGTAGTAGATGCAGAATCGTTTCGGTATACTTGATACGGACATGATGCCTATAGTCATGATCATTTCCTTAGATATCGTCATAACTTTGCGCTTTTCTATCAATTGCTCGGTAGTAATTTGTTCACCCACCTTAATAATTTCTATCTTGAGAGAAGTCTCTAGTGAAACCTATGGCCCCCGGGTCAATTTTGCATCTTATAAGTTTCCGATCTACAATTTCAGTTTCATATTTACTTTCTTTGCAATCTTTTACTTTCCGTTCCATAAACCAAAAAGACCAAAAATATTACTTTACCATTTATCCATCTATATCGAATCTCACTTTGCAAATAACCGTGAAGGGATGGACAACCCCTTTATCGCGTTGAGTGCAAGTTGGTGTGTGTCTGTGCAGGTATTCGATGGCTTGCCGCGTTGTCTCCTACTGGATTGATACCTTGGTTCTCAAAACTGAGGGAAATACTTACTCTACTTTGTTGCATCTCCCTTTCCCCTTCAAGGGAAAAACCAACACAAGCTCAAGAGATAGCAGAGGCTTTGCCACAAATACGATGTCAACTACATGATCATGCAAAGCAATATGACAATGATGATGCATGTCATAGTAAACGGAACGATGGAAAGTTTCATGGCAATATATCTCGGGGTGGCTATGGAAATGCCATAATAGATAGGTATGGTGGCTGTTTTGAGAAAGGTACATGGTGGGTGTGTGGTACCGGTGAAAGTTGAGCGGCACTAGGGAGGCTAGCAATGGTGGAAGGGTGAGAGTGCGTATAATCCATGGACTCAACATTAGTCATAAAGAACTCACATACTTATTGCAAAAATCTATTAGTTATCGAAACGAAGTACTACACGCATGCTCCTAGGGGGATAGATTTGTAGGAAATGACTCATTCCCAACCGCCACTCATAAGGAAGACAATCAAAAAATATCTCATGCTCCAACTTCGTTACATAACAGTTCACCCTACCTGCATGCTACGGGACTCACAAACCTTAACACAAGTATTTCTCAAATTAACAATTACTCACTAGCATGACTCTAATATCACCAACTTTATATCTCAAAACAATCATAAGGAATCAAACTTCTCATAGTATTCAATGCACTTTATATGAAAGTTTTTATTTTATCCATCTTGGATGCCTATCATATTAGGACTAATTTTATAACCAAAGCAAATTACCATGCTGTTTAAAGACTCTGAAAATAATATAAGTGAAGCATGAGAGTTCAATAATTTCTATAAAATAAAACCACCCCGTGCTCTAAAAAGATATAAGTGAAGCACTAGAGCAAAATTGCCTAGCTCAAAAGATATAAGTGAAGCACATAGAGTATTCTAATAAATCATGATTCATGTGTGTCCCTCTCAAAAGGTGTGTACAGCAAGGATGATTGTGGCAAACTAAAATGCAAAGACTCAAATCATACAAGACGCTCCAAGCAAAACACATATCATGTGGTGAAGAAAAATATAGCCTCAAGTAAAGTTACCGATAGACGAAGACGAAAGAGGGGATGCCTTCGGGGGCATCCCCAAGCTTAGGCTCCTGGTTGTCCTTTAATATTACCTTGGGGTGCCTTGGGCATCCCCAAGCTTAGGATCTTGCCACTCCTTATTCCATAGTCCATCAAATCCTTACCCAAAACTTAAAAACTTCACAACACAAAACTCAACAGAAAATCTCATAAGCTCCATTAGTATAAGAAAACAAGTCACCACTTTTGGTACTGCTGTGAACTCATTCTTTATTTATATTGGTGTAATATCTACTGCATTTCAACTTTTCCATGGTTCATACCCCCCGATACTACCCATAGGATCATCAAAATAAGCAAACAACACATAGAAAACAGAATCTGTCAAAAACAGAACAATTTGTGTTTCTTAAATACTTCTGTAACTCCAAAAATTCTTAAAAATTAGGAAAACCTAAGAAATTTGTTTATTAATATTCTTAAAAAATAATCAATATTTTATCATGCTTCTGTTAAAAATGGGAATTGTTTTCCTGAGCGCAAAAGTTTATGTTTTTTAGCAAGACCAAATCAACTCTCACCGTAAGCCGTCCTAAAGGTATTACTTGGCACAAACACTACTAAAAACACAAAACCACATATAACCAGAGGCTAGATGAATTATTCAAAGCAAAACAGGAACTAAAAGAAAAATAAAAAATAAAATTGGGTTGCCTGCCAACAAGCGCTATTGTTTAACGCCCTTAGCTAGGCATAAAAACATGAATAGATCTAGGCATTGTCATGTTTGGCATGCAATCCATAAGTACCTCTCATAATAGATTCATATGTCAATTTAATTTCCTTTCTTGGAAAGTGTTACATGCCCATCCTTAACAGAAATTGAAATCTAATGTTTCCTTCTTTCATATCAATAATTGACCAATCGTTCTAAGGAAAGGTCTACCAAGAATAATAGGACATGTTTGATTGCAATCTATATCAAGAACAATCAAATCTACGGGCACATAATTCCTATTTGCAACAATAAGAACATCATTAGTCCTTACCATAGGCTTCTTAATAGTGGAATCCGGGAGAAGCAAATTTAAAGAAAAATCATCAAATTGACGAAAACCCAACACATCACATAAAGTTTTTGGAATCGTGGAAACACTAGCACCCAAATCACACAAAGCATGGCACTCATAATCTTTAATATTAATCTTAATAGTGGGTTCGCACTCATCATAAAGTTTCCTAGGGATATAAACTTCCAATTCAAACTTTTCTTCAAAAGATTGCATCACAGCATCAACGATATGCTTAGTAAAAGCTTTATTTTGATTATAGGCATGAGTTGAATTCAACATGGATTGCAAAAAGGAAATACAATCTATTAAAGAAAAATTATCATAATTAAATTCCTTGAAATCCAAAAGAGTGGGTTCATTGCTACTTAAAGTTTTGACCTCTCCAATCCCACTTTTATCAATTTTTACATCAAGTCTAAAAACTCTGCATCATCGGGACACCTTTTAATTAAAGTTGACTCGTCTCCAGTCCCATCTTTATCAAGAGTTATACTGGAAAACAAAGATTTAGTAGGAGTCACATCAATCACTTTAAGTTCTTCATCATTATTTTCATGCAAACTAGAAGAACACATTTTTACGAACCAATCTCGTTTAGCACGCATCCTAGCAGTTCTTTCTTTACAGTCATCAATGGAGATTATCATAGCCTTTATAGATTCATTGATATCATGCTTGGGTGGAATAGGTCTAAGTTTCAAAGAATCAACATCAAGAGAAATTCTATCCATGTTCCTAGCCAAATCATCAATCTTAAGCAATTTTTCTTCAACCAAAGCATTGAAATTATTTTGTGATCTCATAAATTCTTTAACACTATTCTCAAAATCAGAGGGCATATTATTATAATTTCCATAAGAATTGTTGTAGGAATTACCATAATTATTAGAGGAATTACTAGTAAACGGCCTAGGATTAAAATTACCTCTTTACGCATTATTACCAAGATTGTTCCTACCAACAAAATTCGTATCCATAGATTCATTGTTATTTTCAATCAAAGTAGACAAAGGCATATCATTAGGATCAATAGAAGCACTCTTGCTAGCAAATAATTTCATAAGTTCGTCCATCTTTCCACTCAAAACATTAATCTCTTCAATCGCATGCACTTTTTTACTAGTGGAAGCTCTTTCGGTATGCCATTGAGAATAATTAACTGTAATATTATCTAGGAGTTTAGTATATTATCCTAAAGTAATTTCCATAAAAGTACCTCCTGCGGTCGAATCTAAAAGATTTTTAGAAGCAAAATTCAATCCGGCATAAAAAATTTGCATAATCATCCACAAATTCAAACCATGAGTAGGGCAATTTCATATCATCAATTTCATCCTCTCCCAAGATTGTGCAACATGTTCATGATCAAGTTGCTTAAAATTCATAATATCGTTCCTAAGGGAGATGATCTTAGCGGGAGGAAATTACTTGGAAATAAAGGCATCTTTACACTTATTCCATGAATCAATACTAATTTTAGGAAAAGATGAAAACCAAGTTTTAGCACGATCTCGTAGTGAGAACGGAAATAGCTTCAATTTAACAATATCATTATCCACATCTTTTTTCTTTTTCATCTCACATAACTCAATGAAACTATTAAGATGGGACGCGACATCTTCAATAGGAAGGCCGGAAAATTGATCTTTCATAACAAGATTCAATAAAGCGACATTAATTTCGTAAGATTTCGCACTAGTGGCGGGAGCAATCGGAGTACTAATAAAATATTGTCATTGGTGTTGGAAAAATCACATAATTTGGTATTATCTTGAGACATCGTGACAAAGCAAGCAATCCAACACATGAGCACACAAAAAGCAAATGAAGAAGACGAATGGAAGAGGGGCGAAGAAAAAGAAAATCTTTTTGAAAATCGTTTTAGAAGTGGGGGAGAGGAAACGGGAGGCGAATGGCGAATAATGTAATGCAAGAGATGGGAATTGATTATGGGTACTTGGTATGTCTTGACTTGGCGTAGATCTCCCCGGCAACAGCGCCATAAATTCTTCCTGCTACTTCTTGAGAATGTGTTGGTTTTTCCCTTGAAGAGGAAAGGGTGATGCAGCAAAGTAGAGATAAGCATTTCCCTCGGTTTGATAACTAAGGTATCAATCCAGTACGAGACAATGCACAAATCACATAATACCTGCATAAACAATCAAACAACTTGCACCCAACGCGATAAAGGGTTTGTCAATACCTTCACGATTACTTGCAAAAGTGAGATCTGATAGAGATAGATAAACGATAAAGTAAATAGTTTTGGTATTTTTGGTTTATAGATCAGAAAGTAAAAGAATGCAAAATAGTAGATCGGAAACTTATATGATGGAAAATAGACCCGGGGGCATAGGTTTCACTAGTGGCTTCTCTCAAGATAGCAAATAATACGATGGGTGAACAAATTACTACCGAGCAATTGACAGAAAAGCGCAAAGTTATGATGATATCTAAGGCAATGATCATGAATATAGGCATCACGTCCATGTCAAGTAGACCGAAACGGTTCTGCATCTACTAGTATTACTCCACACATCGAATGCTATCCAGCACGCATCTAGAGTATTAAGTTCATAAAGAACGGAGTAACACATTAAGTAAGATGACACGATGTAGAGGAATTAACTCAAGAAATGTGATGAAAATCTCATCTTTTTATCCTTGATTGCAATAATACAATACGTGCCTTGCTGCCCCTACTATCACTGGGAAAGGACACCGCAAGATTGAACCCAAAGCTAAGCACTTCTCCCATTGCAAGAAAAACCAATCTAGTTGGCCAAACCAAACCGATAGTTCAAAGATAATTACAAATATATCAAATCATGCATAAAGAATTCAGATAGGATTCAAATAATATTCATAGATAAGCTGATCATAAATCCACAATTCACCGGATCTCGGCAAACACACCGCAAAAAAGTATTACATCAAATAGATCTCCAAGAACATCGAGGAGAACATGGTATTGAGAATCAAAGAGAGAGAAGAAGCCATCTAGCTACTAGATATGGACCCGTAGGTCTGTGGTAAACTACTCACGCTTCATCAGAAGGGCAACAAAATTGTTGTAGAAACCCTCTGTGATCGAATCCCCCTTCGGCAGGGTGCCGGAAAAGGTCCCTAGATGGGATCTCACGGGTACAGAAGGTTGCGACGGTGGAAAAGTCTTTTCGTGGATGCCTCTGGTGGTTTGGGGATATTTGGGGATATATAGGTGAAAGAATTATGTCAGGAGGGTCACGGGGGGCCCACGAGGGTCGGGGGCGCGCCCTCCGTCCTTGTGGCCGCCTCGTGGCTCCTCCGACTTCATATCCTAGTCTCCTGGTGCAAGAAAAATCATTGCGAAGGTTACATTCCGTTTGGACTCTGTTTGGTATTCCTTTTGTGTGAAACTCAAAAACAAGGAAAAACATGAACTGGCATTGGGCTCTAGATTAATAGGATAGTCCCAAAAATAATATAAAATAACATATTAATGCATATAAAACATCCAAAACAGATAATATAATAGCGTGGAACAATCAAAAATTATAGATATGTTGGAGACGTATCAAAGATCAGTAGGATATTTTATTTTCCCACACAATACTTCAACATCTCTAACAATCCCAAGTGGTGTGATAGTGTCTCTATTTGCAAGTTTAATAGTAACATCTATGTCTTCTATTTCAATGGGTGCTATGTCATTCATAATTTCTTGATATAAGGTAAAAGGAATAGCACTCACGCTAGCACGTAAGTCACATAAACCATGATAACAATGATATCCTATTTTAACTGAGACAACGGGCATGCCAACAATAGATATATGTTTATCTTTTTCATTGGGTAGCAATTCTAGCAGCGTCATCACGGAAGTAAATAACATGCCCACCAATAATTTCTACCAGGAGATCTTTAACCATAGAAACACTAGGTTCTACTCTAATTTGTTCAGCAGGTTTAGGTGCTCTAATACTAATTTTTCGAACCACAATTGAGACCTTAACATGTTCCTTTATCCTAACAGGGAAATGTGGTTTTTCAATATAAGCAGTAGGCACAACTGGATCAACATTGTAAATGATAGTTTCATCTTTAACTACGACTGGTTCTTTAATTTCTTATTTAATAGGGGGTGATATTTAAACCACTTCTCCTTAGGTAGATCAACATGAGTAGCAAATGATTGACAAAAGGAGGCTACTATCTCACAGTTAAGTCCATATTTAGTGCTAAACTTGTGAAAAGAATCGGTATTCATAAAAGATTTAACATAATCAAATTCAAGCTTAATACCTGACTCTTTATCTTTGTCGAGTTCCCAATCTTCAGAGTTGTGTTTAATTCTTTCTAAAAGATCCCAGCTAAATTCAATAGTATTCTTCATAAAAGAACCAGTACAAGAAGTATCGGGCATGGATTGATCACCACGAGAAAGCCGAGCATAAAGGTTCTGAATAATAATTTCTCTCGAGAGCTCATGATTGGGGCATGAGTATAACATTGACTTAAGCCTCCACCAAGCTAGAGTGATACTTTCTCCTTAACAAGGCCAAAAAATTTATATATAATTCCGATCATGATGAATTAGATGCATAGGATAAAAAATTTGGTGAAATTCCAATTTCAATCGATTCCAATTCCAAGATCCAATATCATTGCATAGCCTATACCATGTCAATGCTTTTCCTTTCAAAGATAATGGTAAAACCTTCTTCTTAGCTTCACCTCTGGATAAACCTGCAAGATTAAATAATCCACAAATTTCATCCACATATATCAAGTGCATATCAGGATGTTCCTGCATAAGGATTAGCTAGTAGTTGTTCTATCATGCTCGAAGAAATTTCATAACCAATATTTTTAGTAGGTGAAGTTGGTTGAGGGGCAACTAATTGTGGTTTCGGTTGAGGTGAAGATACCCAGAACAAACACCTCAAAGGAAATTCTCCATAGTAACCAGTAACAATAAATTTCAACACATAGTAATAATTTTTCCTTACCAATTTCCACTCACCAAGAGCGCTTCACTCCCCAACGGCGCCAGAAAAGAGTCTTGATAACCCACAAGTATAGTGGATCAATCAAAGTCCTTTCGATAAGTAAGAGTGTCAAACCCAACGAGGAATAGAAGGAAATGACAAGTGGTTTTCAACAAGGTATTTTCTACAAGCACTAAAATTGTCGGTAACAGGTAGTTTGATAGCAAGATAACTTGTAACGAGCAAATAACGGTAACGGTAAATAAAGTGCAACAAGGTAGCCCAATCCTTTTGTGGCAAAGGACTGGATAAAACGGTCTCTTATGATAAGCAAAGCGTTCTTGAGGGTACACGGGAATTTCATCTAGTCACTTTCATCATGTTGGTTTGATTCGTGTTCGCTACTTTGAAAACTTGATATGTGGGTGGACCGGTACTTAGGTGTTGTTCTTACTTGAACAAACCTCCTACTTATGATTAACCCCCTTGCAAGCATCCACAACAACGAGAAAAGTATTAAGATAAAATCTAACCATAGCATTAAACTTTTGGATCCAAATCGGTCCCTTATGAAGTAGCGCATAAACTAGGTTTAAGCTTCTGTCACTCTAGCAACCCATCATCTAATAACTACTCCACGATGCATTCCCTTAGGCCCAAATATGGTGAAGTACCATGTAGTCGACATTCACATGACACCACTAAGGGAATCACAACATACATATCATCAAAATATCAAACACATATCAAGTTCACATGATTACTTGCAACATGACTTCTCCCGTGACCTCAAGAACAAAAGTAACTACTCACAAATAATAATCATGCTCGGGATCGGAGGGGTATTAAGTAGCATAATGGATCTGAATATATAATCTTCCACCAAATAAACCATATAGTAATCAACTACAAGATGTAATCAACACTACTAGTCACCCACAAGCCCAATCTGAAGTTCCAGTATAAAGATTGAACACAAGAGATGAACTAGGGTTTGAGAGGAGATGATGATGTTGAAGGTGTAGATGGAGATTGCCCTCACAAAGATGAGAGGGCTATTGGTGATGACGATGGCGATGATTTCCCCCTCCGGGAGGGAAGTTCCCCCGGTGGAATCGCGCCGCTAGTGGGCAAAAGTGATCTTGCCCAAGTTCGGCCTCGAGACGGTGGAGGTTCGTCCCAAAAGTTCCCCTCTGATTTTTTCTAGGTCAAGATGACCTATATACCAGAAGATGTGCACCGGAGGTGGGACGAGTAGGGGCATGTTGTTACCACAGGCCTAGCTAGCTCTCTCTCTCTCTCATTGCTACACGGAGGTAAAAGAAGAAGGAGCTAAACACAAGTACACAAAGAACCCAGCCACACGTACGACATACTATTTCTCTGTTCCAACTGGTTGGCTCAGCCATACAAGAGTACACAGAGGGAGCTTTATACACGGGTGCACTCACGCCACCACGCCCCACTCCAGCCCACGCACCCATGATGCACTCCACTATATCCACGATCTACACACCTCGCTCATGACGCGGGTTTCCCAAACAGATCACAACATGCATGCATGTCCAGAGCGCGGCCCCGTTCAACGGCCTTGCGACTTGCCCAGCGCGACTCACGACTCGGACACGGCCACATACCAGCATCCGACCTACACCTAGACACATATGCACGCGATACCAACCCGAACACAGACACGGCATGCACCAGCATCCAATCTAAACCTAAACACACACACACGCACTCACCATGTTTCCGATGCATCTCGCACGCCCTGCGCGCACCCGACGAGTCCGACCGCACCAGTGTGTCCCGAATGTCCCACGCGCACCCGACGAGCCCGACCACACCACACGTTGTGGCATATTCCAACACACACACACCCTAAGCCACGGCCTGGAGGAGTCTACCATCGTCGACGTTGGTGTCGGCCAGGAGAGCCTACTCCGCCGCCTGTCCTTTCCGCAGCTACGGGCACTCGCGCCGAAAGTGCCCGTGCTCACCACATTTGTAGCAGTGTCCATGATGCTTCCCTCTGTTTCCCGACGATGTGCTCGCCGCACCGTCATCGTCGTGGTCGCTGAAGCCGCGTCTGCCTCGTCATCGCTCCCGAGCCGCCCACTATGCTGCTGTCATCATCAGCTGCCCGTCCGCGCGCTCGGCACCGGCCTGCACGCACCGCCGCGTCCTGATACGTCTCCAACGTATCTATAATTTTTGATTGTTCCATGCTATTATATTATCTGTTATGGATGTTTTATATGCATTAATATGCTATTTTATATGATTTTGGGACTAACTTATTAACCTAGAGCCCAGTGCTAGTTTCTGTTTTTCCTTATATTTGAGTTTCGCAGAAAAGGAATATCAAACGGAGTCCAGTTGAAATGAAAATTTACGGAGAATATTTTTGGAAAATATAAAAAATACTGGAATGAAAAGTTATCGAAGAGGAGTCCCTAGGCCACCACAAGGATGGAGGGTCCCCCCTAGGGCGCACCCCCCGTCCTTGTTGTCGCCTCGTGGGCCCTCCTGACTTGTTCCCGATGCCAACACCTCTTATAAATCCCAAAAACCCCAGAACAGAACCTAGATCGGGAGTTCCACCGCCGTAAGCCTCTGTAGCCACCAAAAACCAATCATGACCCTATTTTGGCACCCTGCCGAAGGGGGAAATCATCACCGGTGGCCATCTTCATCATCCCTGCGCTCTCCATGATGAGGAGGGAGTAGTTCACCCTCTGGGTTGATGGTATGTACCAGTAGCTATGTTATATATATATATATCGTGTTCTTGATTTGGCACGATCTTGATGTACCGTGAGCTTTGCTACTATAGTTGGATCTTATGATGTTTCTCCCCCTCTACCTTCTTGTAATGGATTGAGTTTTCCCTTTGAAGTTATCTTATCGGATTGAGTCTTTAAGGATTCGAGAACACTTGATGTATGTCTTGCATGTGTTTGTCTGTGGTGACAATGGGATATTCACGTGATCCACTTGATGCATGTTTTGGTGATCAACTTGCGGGTTCTGTGACCTTGTGAACTTATGCATAGTGGCTGGCACACGTTTTCGTCTTGACTCTCCGATAGAAACTTTGGGGCACTCTTTGAAGTTCCTTGTGTTGGTTTGAATAGGTGAATCTGAGATTGTGTGATGCATATCGTATAATCAAACCCGCGGATACTCGTGGAGACATTGGAGTATATAGGTGACATTAGGGTTTTGGTTGATGTGTGTCTTAAAGGTGTTATTTTAGTACGAACTCTAGGGCTATTTGTGACACTTATAGTAATAGCCCAATATATCGATCAGAAAGAATAACTTTGAGGTGGTTTTGTACCCTACAATAATCTGTTCGTTTGTTCTCCGCTATTAGTGACTTTGGAGTGACTCTTTGTTGCACGTCGAGGGATTGTTATATGATGCAATTATGTTATCATTCTTGAGAGAACTTGCACTAGTTAAAGTATGAACCCTAGGCCTTGTTTCCAAGCATTGCAATACTGTTTTAGCTCACTTTTGTTATTAGTTACCTTTCTGTTTTTATATTTTCAGATTACAAAAACCTATATCTACCATCCATATTGCACTTGTATCACCATCTCTTCGCTGAACTAGTGCACCTATACAATTTACCATTGTATTGGGTGTGTTGGGGACACAAGAGACTCTTTGTTATTCGGTTGCAAGGTTGTTTGAGAGAGATCATCTTCATCCTACGCCTCCCATAGACTAATAAACCTTAGGTCATCCACTTGAGGGAAATTTGCTACTGTCCTACAAAACTCTGCGCTTGGGGGCCCAATACGAGTCTACAAGAAAAGGGTTGCGTAGTAGACATCAAGTTCTTTTCTGGTGCCGTTGCCGGGGAGGTGAGTGCTTGAAGGTATATCTTTAGATCTTTAAACTGAATCTTTTAGTTTCTTATTTTATCACTAGTTTAGTCTATAAAATAAAACTACAAAAATGGAATTAAGGTTGCCTCATATACTTCATCTTTTTATTGTCTTTCTTGAAAATAAGAATTCCGATAATCGTGCTCAATTGCTAGGGGAAGAATGCGATAAAATGTTTGGCACTAAATCTTTGAATGATGAGTTTGGATGCAATGTTGTTAGTATGAATTCCTTGAATATCCATGATGTTAATGATATGCAAATCCACAAGCTTGGGGATGCTATGTTTGATGAAGATGATATTTCTTGTCCCCCAAGTTTTGATGAGAAAATTTATTATGATGATAGCATGCCTCCTATTTATGATGATTATATTGATGAAAGTGGGTTTGGAAGAGTGTCAACTTTAGTAAGTAATGACCCCACTATTTTGGAGGGTGTTGAATCTTTTCATAATATTGATAAAAGTGGATTTGGAGAGGTCATGACTTTATTTAATGATGATTCCACTATTTCGGAATAGGTTCCAATTGATTATGAGAACAAAGTTGCTATCTATGATGATTATTGTGATAACATGTATGCTATAAAGAATAATGATAACCATGAAACTTGTCATAATGATTTTAATTTTCAATTGGATTATGCCTCACATGATAGTTATTTTGTTGAGTTTGCTCCCACTACTATGAATGAAAAGAATTTTGCTTATGTGGAGAGTAGTAAAATTTCTATGCTTGTGCATAATGAAAATAATGTTTTATGTGATAGTTATATTGTTGAATTCATTCATGATGCTACTGAAAATTATTATAAGGGAGGAATGTATGCTTGTAGGAGTTGCAATGGTATCAAGTTTCCTCTCTATGTGTTGAAAATCTTGAAGTTCTGCTTGTTTTGCCTTCCTATGCTAGTTGATTCTTGTTCCCATAAATTATGTGCTCACAAAAGACTTGAATGTGCTAGTCATATTCTTCATGATGCTCCCTTTATGTTTCAATTCTTATCTTCTATGTGAGCATCAATGAAATCATCATGCCTAGCTAGAAATGCATTAAAGAAAAGCGCTTGTTGGGAGACAACCCAACATTTACCCCTACTGTTTTTGTGTGTTCACATGATTATGCTACTATAGTAATCATGTTTTACAGCTTTTGTTTCAATATAGTAATCTATGGTGATAGTTGATTTGATCTTGCTGAAAAACAGAAACTTTTGTGCTCGGGAAGAAATTCTCATTTTTAACAAAAGCGTGATAATAATGATTATTTTTGCATAAGATTAATAAACAAATTGCTCAGGTTTTCCTAATTTTTAAGAATTTTTGGATTTACAAAGTATTCGAAAGTTACGGATTCCTACAGACGGTGTTGTTTTTGACAGATTATGTTTTCGATGCATAGTTTGCTTGTTTTCTAGTTTCTATGGCTTATATTGCTTAATAAAAATTGTAGAAATGATAGGGTATAGTAGGTATCATTTGATAAAAAATATGAAGTTTCTCTTGACAGTACCTAAGTGGTGATTTGCTTTATTATACTAATGGAGCTTATGAGTTTTTTGGTGAGTTTTGTGTTGTGAAGTTTTCAAGTTTTGGGTAAAGATTCGATGGACTATGGAATAAGGAGTGGCAAGAGCCTAAGATTGGAGATTCCCAAGGCACCCCAAGGTAATATTTGAGGACAACCAAGAGCCTAAGCTTGCGGATGCCCCGAATGGCATCCCCTCTTTCGTCTCCGTTCATCGGTAACTGTACTTGGGGCTATATTTTTATTCACCACATGATATGTGTTTTGCTTGGAGCGTCATTTTATTTTATTATGATTTGCTTGTTGTTTGAATAAAGTACTTAAGATATGAAATATTTAAATGAGAGAGAGAGTCCTCACATAGTCACATAATTATTCGACTACTCATTGATCTTCACTTATATCTTTTGAAGTAGTTTGTCGTTTGCTCTAGTGCTTCACTTATATCTTTTTAGAGCACGGTGGTAGTTTTATTTTGAAGAAATTGTTGAACTCTCATGCTTCACTTATATTATTTTGAGAGTCTTTAAACAGCATGGTAATTTGCTTTGGTTATGAATTTAGTCCTAATATGATGGGAATCCAAGAGGGATATAATAAAAACTTTCATATAAATAAAGTGCATTGAATACTATGAGAAGTTTGATTCCTTATGATTGTTTTGAGATATGACGATGGTGATATTAGAGTCATGCTAGTGAGTAGTTGTAAAATTGAGAAATACTTGTGTTAAGGATTTGTGCATCCCATAGCATGCACGTATGGTGAATCGTTATATAACGAAGTTGGAGCATGAGATATTTTTTGGTTGTCTTCCTTATGAGTGGCGGTCGGGGACGAGCGATGGTCTTTTCCTACCAATCTATCCCCCTAGGAGCATGTGCGTAGTACTTTATTTTGATGACTAATAGATTTTTGCAATAAGTATGTTAGTTTTTTATGACCAGTGTTGAGTCCATGGATTATACGCACTCTCACCCTTCCACCATTGCTAGCCTCTCTAGTACCGCGCAACTTTCGCCAGTACCATACATCCACCATATACCTTCCTCAAAACAGCCACCATACCTACCTATTATGAAATTTCCATAGCCATTCTGAGATATATTGCCATGCAACTTTCCACCATTCCGTTTATTATGACACGCTTCATCATTGTCATATTGCTTTGCATGATCATGTAGTTGACATCTTATTTGTGGCAAAGCCACCGTTCATAATTCTTTCATACATGTCACTCTTAACTCATTGCACATCATGGTCTATCACCGGAGGCATTCAAAAAGTCATATTTTGTTATAAGTATCGAGTTGTAATTCTTGAGTTGTAAGTAAATAAAAGTGTGATGATCTTCATTATTAGAGCATTGTCCCATGTGAGGAAAGGATGATGGAGACTATGATTCCCCCACAAGTCGGGATGAGACTCCGGACGAAAAAAGGGAGGCCAAAAAATGAGAGAAGGCCCAAATAAATATAAAAATGAGAGAAAAGAGAGTCTCCCTTTTACCACACTTGTGCTTCAAAGTAGCACCATGATCTTCATGATACAGAGTCTCCTATATTGTCACTTTCATATACTAGTGGGAATTTTTCATTATAGAACTTTGCTTGTATATTACAATGATGGGCTTCCTCAAATTGCCCTAGGTCTTCATGAGCAAGAAAGTTGGATGCACACCCACTTAGTTTCTTTTCGAGCTTTCATAAACTTACAGCTCTAGTGCATCTGTTGCATGGCACACTACTGGAATCAGGATCTTTGTCGTCAGCCACCTCTTTGTCGTCGGCTAGCTGACGGCAAAGAAGGTGTTTGCCGTCATCCATCAGTTTGCCGTCAGCTAGCCGACAGCATAGAATCTTTGTCGTCGACTAGCAGACGGCAAAGATGATGGGTGGCGGACTGTAAGAATGACCTAACGGTCAGATTCTTTGCCGTCAGCTAGCCGACGGCAAAGATTCTGGCCGTTTTAACGGTCGTTCCCCCCGGCCCCACCCCACGTGCCCCACCTCACCTCACCCTCCCCTCTCTCTCTCTCTCTCCTAGCCCTCACCTCAACCGCGCCGCCGCCCCGACCCACTGCCCCCGACGCCCCGAGCTCTGCCCCGCCCCGTCACCGCCTCCTCCTCGCCTCGCTCGCCGCCCCGACCCCCTGGCCCTGCTGCCGCCATGACCCCCTGCCCCCGCCGGCCCGGGCTCCGTCCCGCCCCATCACCGCCTCCTCCTCGCCTCGCCCGCCGCCCCGACCCCCCGCCCCGCGCGTCGCCGCCTGAGGCCTCCGCCTTGCCTCTCCGACGTCGTCGCCTCTGCCTCACCGCCCGAGTCTCGTCGTCGACCACCGTCGCCCAGAGCTCCGACCCCTCCGACGCCGCACTAGACCCCGACGCCATCATCGTCAACCCCCCCCCCGGGCCCGGCCCCTCCCCGACCCCTATCGTTCCCAACAACGAGGTGCGCCACCCCTCCCTCTTCTCTCTGTGTGTTCAGGTTTAGGTTTAGGTTCGGCATGGCCGGGTTCGGGGTGGAGTCGATGGCGCGCGCTCAGTGTTTGTTGTTATGCCTAGCATGGTGGTTCCATATGTTCAGCAACTCGGTTCATGTTTCCATGACTAGAATGCGAAGGATATGAAGTAATACTTCTTTATTTATTCATGTAGTGGAGAATACTCATTGAACCACATCACCTGCTAAATTATAGCTATTGGATCATTGAACCACATCACCTGTTGAATTATAGTTATTGGATCATGTAGTGGAACAATTTAAGCCGCGAGATGTGAATGCTATGATAAATAAACCATTGCTAGTCGATGTGTGCTTTCTCCTGAGGTTGTACGGTTTTTTCACCGGAGGCTGGGGCCGGCAATGTCGGGTAGGCGCCATGGTCAATGTGGGTAGGCAGTAGGAGATTGAAAAATTAGAGAACTAGATTGGGTTGAGAAAGCATATGCGAAGAGAGACTTCTCTTACTGCTTGCCCTCAACGGTACAATGGGCATGCTTTGATAACACATACCTAGGACTCAATTAACTGGCCTAGTACTCTCTCTAAACTGGGCAAGGACATAGATTATACTTTCCATTTAACCTCTGTTTTCTATGGCCAGACACCTCAGTTGCTGCTTGCTGAATCAGAGTTGGTCTCTGCTTGTGCAGAGTTGTGAGCAGACTCGCCAAGCTTCTCTTGATCTTGTCTTTCCTACAGACATGCCACAACTTACTGTTGTTCCTGGACAACATACGTGACCCCTCACCTCACACTCTGTGAACTAACTCAACAACACAGATAGATATGCTTATATGAGCCTAGTGAACAAGAGAGACTGAGCCCATGTTGTGTATGTATCGACTAGGAAGAAACACATACTCCTTCCGATCTATATTACTTGTCGCTGCTTTAGTACAAGGTTGTACTAAAGCAGCGACAAGTAATATGGATCAGATGGAGTATAATTTTTTGCAAGGAATAGAACTTCTATATTTTACTGGTACAAACTTGGACATGATGTTAACGAAGAAATTGAGCTTGGCCTTTGCTGTATATGATCAATTGTAGGCTGATTGGGATGCCCATACAAACTTTTTCACGTGCACCATGGAAAAGATGACAGTTCAGCTGGCGAGACAAATAACTTGGGGTTATTTCTTATAAGTTGTTGTTTTATTGATTTCAGAACACTTAATTAATTTTGGTTGTGTTTTTTAGATTACGATGCTATGTTTTTCAACATTTTTAGTTTTCTTTCATGTCTAAAAATCCCTAGTTTTGATAGGTGCCAATTGCCATTGCCAACTAACCTACGAAATTAATTAAGTTTGTTGATGTTGTTGATTATCAGAGATGGGGGGAGGCCGCCACAGCAGGCTACGCTCTGCCACAGTAGAGTATGAGTTGGCCGGTTTCGAGTTCTTCACAATCATACTTGAGAATTCCTCCAAGAGGCAGGTATATAAAAGGAGAGATCTCCCCTTCACCCATCTCTTTATCATAACTCTGCTGTTTGCTACATAACTCCTTGACCCATGTTGCAGAGGTTGCCTGACACTTTTATGGAGATGTTGGACGGCCATCGGCCAAAGAATGTGACGTTGCGACAGGCCGGTAGCGGGTTTCTTAGGCATTGGGATGTGGAGGTGGTGATCAGGAAGGACCACATGTACCTGTCGTGGCTGTCGTGGGAACGATTCTGACAATAATAAGGGATAGGGTAAAGGAGCATGAACTATCAAGATGCAAATGGGTGACACGGTGGTTTTAGCGAGTTTGGACCTCTTAGGGTGGAGATAACAACCCTATGTCTCCTGCTCCGGAGAGGCCTTGTTTTATCTGAGTATGTATCCGGAGATTACAATGTATGCAGGAGAGGAGAATGGATCCCATGCCTGAGCTAAGTCCTGAGACTAGAGAGAGAGAGAGGTAGAAGAAAAAAGCCCCCCAAGTCTAGTGGTGGGGGTGGTGTATATAGAGTGTGCCACCCCCTCACCTCCTATGTTACACAGTGGGGCATCAATGCCATAATGCTAGCCCACTACCAAGCCCTCACTATGAGAATGATGCTGACTGCTTTGTTTCCTACTGGTCTTCGTATATCCGAGTGAGTCGTACGGTTGAGTGGTGAACTATCATCTGAGTGGATGGTATGCTGCTTGGTCGAGTGGATGGTATGCTGCTTGGTCGAGTGGATGGTATGATGCTTGGTCGAGTGGATAGTATGTTTGTATGAAATTTATCTAGACCCACATGTTGTGTGGACCCCATACTTTATGATACTTTGACCCTTCGTGGGCCTACCTATTATGTGTATCCACAACATTGGCCCCCGAATCGATTGCGATTTTGCAGAACGAGTTTGTGAAAGACACAATTTGGCCTGAGTGATTACGGAAATACTCGTTACCTGTCATCGTGCTTTCAGACAACCAAGGTTTGAACAAAATCTCAATGGATTCCGGCACTGCGCTTCCCGACTGATCTGGGGTAAGTTCCCGCGGGGAGCAACTTGGTGACATTTGTTCATCTCTCGAAAGAGGTTAACTCGTGATCAGAGTATGGGTGTGTCATTAAATTTGGGCAACAAGATTGTCGCATGGACTGCTATCTCGGAGAGATACCATTCTTATCCCGGAGGAACGTCAATACGAGTCGGTTCGAGATCCAAATTTATGAGTTTCACTCTTTGAGTTCTAGAAGAAGGCTCAAAACAGGTCCACAGAGGAGCGTTAAACTCACCGTATAGCAATTTTTTTGGTAGCCGATGGGAGCCTTAGAACTTGTTTGTTTGTTGTTCACCACTCGGACTGGTCAGGCCATACCGAGTGGAGATTACTCCAGTGGGGGCACGCTGAGTGCACCCACTGGGTGTAGTCCCTGGGACCGCCATCGACTGCGGGTAGTCGACGGGGGTCTGAGAAAAATAAAAATCTTCTTAACTGGTACTGATAGAACTTGTTCCTCTCTGACTCGGAGGACGGGTAGTACTTGAGGATCTGGTACTCGTCTAGCTTGCCCTTCCTCGACTCAGAAGTCGAGTAGCACTTGAGTGATTTGGAGCTGGTCTAGCTTGCCCTTCCTCGACTCGGAAGTCGAGTAACACTTGAGTGATCTAGAGCTGGTCTTGCATCGACCAAAATGTTTCTTTCTGAGTTCTCTTCCAGTGGGGGCATGCTGAGTGCACCCACTGGGTGTAGTCCCCGAGCCTCTGTCGGACAAGATGAGTCGGGCAGAGGGTTTAAGTCTCCTGGTAAACCTCCATGCAGTCGACACGGTAAATATGTTTTAGTCTGAAATTGAGTCAATCGGATGCATCTTTAGGCGCTTGACATGGTAAATAAGCTCAGCCAGGAGCTGAGACAGTCGGACTGATCTTCGTGCACTCGGCATGGAATAAATTCAGCCTGGAACTCGGTCAAGCAACTGAATCTTCGTGCTCTCGGCACGGTGAATGAATTCGGCTTTGAAACTGCCGACTATAGAAAAAAGTTGGACACTCCAGGGAGTAATCATTTCAGTAGTACTTATATTGACCATTAGATTTTGTGTGAATGGGGTATTTGTCCGAGTGGGCGTGCTTCCCAACTGATCTGGGTATGTTGACTACAAGCAAAAACTTGGTGGCACTCGTATGTCTCCCGGAGGAGATAGACTAGTGGTCTGACATGGACGTGCCATGAAACCCGAGTGGCGAGTCTAGTTTGTGGGCTGACTCTCCGGAGAGATGCCACTCATTATCCCGGGGGAACACCAGCATATGCCATCTCTGAGTCCAAGTTTGTGAAACTGACGCCTTGGAGCCTAGGATAAGGGCCAAGTGTATCCATAGAGGGCCATCGTTTTCACCCTTTTGCAGTCCTGAAGATGACTTCAAGAAATGATTTGGCCGATCATCCGAGTGGACAGTACTACCCTTATAGATTTTTGGCGGAACGAGCATGTATGGTCAGAAAGATATTCCTGACGTGATCAATGGGTTGATTGAATGGGCGTTACCCCTGAGGGCAGCATGGCCAACGGCTGTGCGTAGCCCCCGAGTGATGCTCGAAAGAGGTAAGCTTGCTACAGAGTGTGATATGAGGTTTGATCATATGAGTAACTTAGTCATTCCCGTGCTGGGGGTGTAGAGGTAAAGACATGTCCAACTGATGGTGACACGTGAGGTGGCCAAGGGGCGATGATGTGTACAGCCGAGTGACGGCGCGCGGGGCGGTCGAGTGGTGAATACATGCACAACCGAGTGGCGACGCGCGGAACGGCTGAGTCATGATGTGCGAGGTGGTCGAATGATGAAGACGTGCACAACTGAGTGGCAACGCGTGGGGCGGCCAAGTGGTGAAGATGTGCACAACCAAGTGGCGACGCACGGGGCGGCCGAGTGAGGATGCGTGAGGTGGCCGAGTGAAGGACTACATGTCCAGCCAAGTGGTGACGCGCGGGCTGGCCGTGTGGTGAAGGCATGCACGACCAAGAGGCGACACGCGGAGCGGCCAAGTGGTGACTTGCACAACCGAGTGGCGATGTGCGGGATGGCCGAGTAAGGATGCGCGAGGTGGCCGAGTGAAGGACTACGTGTCCAGCCAAGTGGTGACGTGCGGGGCGGCTGTGTGGTGAAGGCATGCACAACCAAGAGGCGACGCACGGAGCGGCCAAGTGGCGAAGACGTGCACAACCGAGTGGCGACGTGCGGGACGGCCGAGTGAGGATGCGCGAGGTGGCCGAGTGAAGGACTACGTGTCCAGCCAAGTGGTGTTGCGCGGGGTGTCCGAGTGACGATGCGCGGCGTGGCCAAGTGACGACGCGTGGGGCAGCTGAGTGAAAGATTGCGTGTCCAGCCAAGTGGCTGAAATTGTCTTCGAAGGAGTTAGCCAGATGCTTTTGAAGCTAATGTAGCGACGAGGTTGATGTAGTGTGGTTGCGACGCAACAAGACCGGCATGACAATTGAGTCTGAGTAGGAATGAAAATGGCGCGCAGAGCATCTGGGTGATTATAAAACTTGTCAAAGTGGCGGATCGAATGCACTTGTTGAAGTGAAGGGTCTAACTGGTGATGAAGCACTCGACCACTCAAGAGAGTGTCATTCCAAATGAGTTGCAGCCCCCGAGTGTGGCATAGCTCCCGAGCGTACTACAAGCTTCGATAACGGACATGTCGGAATATGGGAAATATAGTTTTGAATGGATAATTTGCAATTCATTGAGTCGGACTCGGGTAAAGATGAGGAGAAGCTTCCGAGTGATGCTCGAAAGATGCAAACTCGCAAAAAGAGTGATGTGTGAAGTTTAATTATAAAAGGGACTCATTTGTCTCATGCCTGACGAGGTCTATATCATTGATACGATGAAGAGGATTCCACAGAGGGGTTGGCCGGATGTGTTTGAAGTCAACAGAGCGACAAGGTCGGTGTTGTGGTGCGCTAGGACCGGTATGATGACCGAGTCCGAGCAGCGATGAAGTTGGCGCATAGGGTCGTCGAGTGATCACATAACTTGTGTAAAAAATGGCACAAGCCAACGAAATAATTTCTCGAGGAAATTTGATGTGTGCTGAAATGATATGTGTGAATAACACCCATAGACACCCGCTGGGAGTGCAAGGGGCTTGCTGGTTGACTAGCGAGAGTCTGAAAGAGCGAAGGATCCGTTCGAACTTGTCGAAGCGACGGATCTGACTGGACTCATTGGAATACTGGCTCGAATAAAACAGAAGTGTAGTGTTTCGACTGAGTTGCAGCCCCAGAGGACCGATGCAAACTCGAAATGAAGAACGACACATGGTGTTCGTGAATGATGTATGCAAAAAAATGGAAGTTGGACTCTGGAGTCACATAACCAGTACTAAGCAAGTATGTGAAAATAAGCAGCCGAGCGTAGAGGTACACTCGGTGGCGTGGCCTCCGAGTGAACGTGATGTGTGAATTACGGGATACTCGGGAAGATGGAAATAACAGAATGTAAAATGACTTAGATGTCTGAAGGCGCATGAGTGGCCGAGTGGTGATGAGGCGACCAACCGAGTGGCGACGCACGGGGCAGCCGAGTGGTGATGAGGTGACCAACCAAATGGCGACGCGCGGGGCGGCCGGGTGGTGATGAGGTGACCAACCGAGTGGCGTCGCGCGGGGCGGCCGAGTGGTGATGAGGTGACCAACCGATGGCGATGCGCGGGGCGGCCGAGTGGTTATGAGGTGACCAACCGATGGCGACGCGCGGGGCGGCCAAGTGGTGATGAGGTGACCAACCGATGGCGACGCGCGGGGAGGACGAGTGGTTATGAGGTGACCAACCGATGGCGTCGCGCGGGGCGGCTGAGTGATGATGAGGTGACCAACCGAGTTGCGAGGCGCGGGGCGGCCGAGTGGTGATGAGGTGACCAACCAATGGCGACGCGTGGGGCGGCCGAGTGGTTATGAGGTGACCAACCGATGGCGCCATGCAGGGTGGCCGAGTGGTGATGAGGTGACCAACCGATGCCGACGCGCGGGGCGGCCGAGTGGTCATGAGGTGACCAACAGATGGCGACGCGCGGGGCGGCCGAGTGGTGATGAGGTGACTAACCAATGGCGACGTGCGGGGCGGCCGAGTGGTTATGAGGTGACCAACCCAGCGGAGTGGTGACGCACGGGGCGTCCGACTGATGTAGACGCATCCAGTGGTGTGGTGACGCATGGGGCGTCTGAGTGATGAAGACGCATCCAGCGGTGTGGTGACGCACGGGGCGTCCGAGTGATGAAGAGGCGTGCAGTGGAGTGACGATGCGTGGGGCGTCCGAGTTATGTAGACGTGATACGTCCATTTTGCATCATGCTTTTATATTGATATTTATTGCATTATGGGCTGTTATTACACATTATGTCACAATACTTATGCCTATTCTCTCTTATTTTACAAGGTTTACACAAAGAGGGAGAATGCCGACAGCTGGAATTATAGGCTGGAAAAGGAGCAAATATTAGAGACCTATTCTGCACAGCTCCAAAAGCTGAAACTTCGCGGAAGCTATTTCCAGAATATGTAAAAAATACTGAGCGCAAGAAGTTCCAGAGGGGGCCACACCCTGGCTACGAGGGTGGGGGCGCGCCCTACCCCCCTGGGCGTGCCCCCTGCCTCGTGGGCCCTCTGGTGGCCCTCCGATGCCCATCTTCTGCTATATGGAGTCTTTCATCGAGGAAAAAATCATAAGCCATCTTTCTGGATGAGACTCCGCCACCACGAGGCAGAACCTTGGCAGAACCAATCTAGGGCTCCAGCGGAGCTGTTCTGCCGGGGAAACTTCCCTCCGGGAGGGGGAAATCATCACCAATGATCCTCTCATCTGGAGGGGGTCAATCTCCATCAACATCTTCACCAGCACCATCTCCTCTCAAACCCTAGTTCATCTCTTGTATCCAATCTTTGTATCCAAACCTCATATTGGTACCTGTGGGTTGCTAGCAGTGTTGATTACTCCTTGTAGTTGATGCTAGTTGGTTTACTTGGTGGAAGATCATATGTTCAGATCCATTATGCATATTAATACCCCTCTGATTATGAACATGAATATGCTTTGTGAGTAGTTGCGTTTGTTCCTGAGGACATGGGAGAAGTCTTGCTATTAGTAGTCATGTGAATTTGGTATTCGTTCAATATTTTGATGAGATGTATGTTGTCATCTGTCGGTGTCAAAACTGGCGGATCTCGGGTAGGGGGTCCCAAACTGTGCGTCTAGGCCGGATGGTAACAGGAGACAAGGGACACGAAGTTTTACCCAGGTTCGGGCCCTCTCGATGGAGGTAAAACCCTACGTCCTGCTTGATTAATATTGATGATATGGGTAGTACAAGAGTAGATCTACCACGAGATCGAGGAGGCTAAACCCTAGAAGCTAGCCTATGGTATGATTGTTGATGTGTATGTTGTCCTACGGACTAAAACCCTCCGATTTATATAGACACCAGATAGGGTTAGGGTTACACAAAGTTGGTTACAATGGTAGGAGATCTTCATATCCGTATCGCCAAGCTTGCCTTCCACGCCAAGGAAAGTCCCTTCCGGACACGGGACGGAGTCTTCAATCTTGTATCTTCATAGTCCAGGAGTCCGGCTGAAGGTATAGTCCGGCTATCCGAACACCCCCTAATCTAGGACTCCCTCAGTAGCCCCCGAACCAGGCTTCAATGACGATGAGTTCGGCGCGCAGATTGTCTTCGGCATTGCAAGGCGGGTTCTCCTCCAAATTCCGTGTACCTGTTGAATAAAGTCCGGTTTCTTGTAGATGTTTGCGCTCCTTGGCTTCTGCGCCCAATAATGGCCGCTTCCCACGTGTCAAACGAATATGAAAAGTCTGAGTGTTTTTACATTCACACCCCTAGCCGCGTAAAGGAGCTGCCCTATTTAAGGGGATGAGGATTTAGATCCAATCCACGCCTTCTCCCCTCCGCGAGTGTTCATCAGAGCGCATCCGACAAAGGTCCATTCCACCATGGCCAGCCGTCGCAACTCCTCCCCTCGCCCTTCCAGCCCTAAGCCTGGATATTGGGAGAGATGTTCCATCCCGCATAGCAAGCTAGTGACGCTTCAGACCAAGGGATTTCTCCCCCCGGCCTATATGGTCCCAATTCAAGCCGGTCTTGCTGTCTACAACGGCGGAGAGCAAGCAGAGAATGCCCCTAATCCCTCCAAAGGAGAGTCGTTGTGCCTCATCCCTTACTTAATAAGGGGGCTCGGATTTCCAATCCATCCATTTCTCCGGGGGCTGCTGGAGTTTTACGGCCTCCAGCTACATCATCTCACGCCTGCTTCAGTATTGCATATCGCGGGCTTTGTAGCCCTCTGCGAGCTGTTCTTGGGTGTTGAAGCTCATTTTGGACTATGGAAGGAGCTATTTTGCCTCGTGCCCCGTTCCAAGAAGGGGTCAATGTATCAAGTGGGCGGAGCCGAAGTGTGGCGCATCGCCGGGACCGGATATCTGTCCGGAACCCCAAAGAAGGCATCCGAAGACTGGCCCTCAGAATGGTTTTATATAGAAGACGTCCCGCTGCCGGATCCTGTCCGGATCGGCCTCCCTGAATTCAATAGTGCTCCCTTAAAGAAGCGCCTAAGCTGGAGCCCACGGAGCCCTTAGAGGGAAAGTGACAGGGACATCATTTACCTTATGGGCCGAATAAGATTGTTAGCCCATTACGGACTAACCATGATCAGGGTTATGGCCGAATGCATTATGCGAGGGGTGCAGCCGCTTCAGTATAGAAGCCACCCCATGTGGGACTTCAACGAGGAGGACGACGCCACCCGCTACGGTCGCAAGGGGCCGGATTCAGCTGCCGCTCTACTAAAGATCTTGTCCACTTTGTATAAGGGAGAAGAGGAGGAATTTCTCCGCGTCAACCCTCAGGGTGGATTCTCCATGCACAATCCCCCGAGCTGGGTAAGCGGCCGTATTTACTTGTCCATCCGTTTTGTATTCCCATTGTTAAATATTCAGTCTGACGACTTTAACGCAGGAACTGTGTCGGACTGTTAAGGAAATAAGCAGCCCTCCTCCACAACCCGAGGACCCAGGACGGTCCCTCGACCCGGCCTCTCAAGAGGATCCGGACATATCTGTGGAGCTGATTGATGGAGTGTTCCATCAATTGAGCAAGGGCAACGCCTTGGTGGCCATTACGGCCGATTACCCAAGGCTAATCCTGACGCCCCAGGTACCTGAGATCAAAGTCCCAGTACCCCGAATAGGTGTCCGCCCACTCGTGTTCAGTTTCCTAATTGCAACCGAACTTTGCAGGGGAGGTTTTTAAGGCGGAAGGCCGAACCTGCGGCGACAAGCCAACAAGGGGTCATAGGGCCCCGTGGGCAAAAAAGAAGTGCAGTCCGGATGGAGGCGTCAGCGCAAAGGTATGGTGCGCCCCCTTATCGCAGGCGTTATACATTCGAGGCATATTGACACTTGCGCTCTTTTCAGGACAAAGAGACCTCGCCGGACTATATCCGGAGAGGCTGCCAATCGCACCTCCACCAGCCAGGCTCCAAAGCCTGGTCCGGAGGCGGAGGCGAACGCGAGGTGCGCGCCAGATGCTCCTCTGATGGAGGATGTGGACGGGTTGTCTGCCACTAACTCTGAGGTGGAGAGTGCCATGAACCACAGGCGTCGCCGGACAATTCTTCGCGACGCTTGTTTCTCCCAAGGGGCGTTAGATGCCTTCAACTCGGGAGATGCGTACCTCCGTGCCGCTCAAAATGGTCTAGCCAGAGCCACGGAGCAGTATGTAAAAGACATACGGGTAAAAAATTTCTGGTAATTATATATATATATATATACCAGTAGCCCCCGAGACTTGAAACAGTCAAAATAACTGATTTAAGGATCATTTGTTATGCAGGTTTTTACAGAAAAGAATTCCCTACTGTCCAAGGAGCTGGAAGAGTGCAAAGCCCAACTTGAGGCCGCACTAGCCGCGGCAGGGGAGCCTAAGGAGACCCCCTCTGGTAATATATACTTTGAAAGATAAGTTTTTTGTGAAGCATGGCATGGGTGTGAATCTGACAAATGAAATTGCAGATGGCGCCGGATTGAATCCGGAAAGGCAACACCTCCTACGCCAGCTAAAGGCTGGTGAGAGGGTGCTGATAAAGGTGATGGGGGAGAAGAACGATCTCCAAGATGCCAACACCAAGCTGGGCGTCAAGCTGAAAGATGTTCATGCCCAGCTGTCAGACTCCGTGAAGGAGAATCAACGGCTTCGGCGCGACATATTTAGTAAGTGCTTGAACGAACCTTTTGAAAGAAAGTTCGGCGGGGAAGTCGACTAACAGAGCAATGTCTGTAGGTGTACTAACAGGTCGTCCTACAGAGGAGATGCCCGGTTCTACGGGTGACCTTCTTCCCGAGCTCTCGCAACTGCTTGATCGAGTTCGGCAGGCGATGCAAGGCGTCGCCCAGGCCCTGTGGCCATCTGTCTCCATGCCCGAAGGTCTTGGAGAGCATGCGGAGAAGCTAAAGGGAGCACGGCGGCGCTTCCGATTGTGGAAGATATCAGCCTGCCATCAAGGCGCTAGGGAGGCCTGGGCCATGGTGAAGACGCGATACGCAAAGGCTGACCCCAACCACATGGCCGAGGTCGGTCCTGTAGGGCCCGATGGGTAGGAGATCCCTGTAAGCTTAGTATACGGCCAAGTAGAGTTGGCCACAAAGTATTCCCAGCAGGACTGTAAATTAGACAGCCTGTTAGATGGTATTGAAGAGGAATACAGCCAGTTAACATGACTATGTAATTTAATTGACATTTATAATGCCTTCTAGCCGGATTGTAGATCATTTGTCATGGCCGATCTTTTCGCTTCAGCCTCGGGACTTGACGGTCTAGAGTGTGTCCGAATTCCCATGCGGTTATATAGGAACCGGGGAATGCATGGAGACCAGGCGTAGGGGTCATTGGGGCGTGAACAGACAAGTGCCCGACTA
Source organism: Triticum aestivum (assembly GCF_018294505.1). Classification (NCBI taxonomy): domain Eukaryota; kingdom Viridiplantae; phylum Streptophyta; class Magnoliopsida; order Poales; family Poaceae; genus Triticum; species Triticum aestivum. Next base: position 164,127,320 of record NC_057800.1, on the reverse strand, counting down.
GTTATGTTATATTACATGGTTAGTAAGAAACATCTTCCAGGGAGAATAGTTCCGTTAGGGGTTCCTTTCCCTGGGAGGCATGCCCTAAGGTGCATGTCCATGCTGCGAAAAGAAACGCAGGAAAAACATCTGGGGGCGTATAGATAAAAATAAAAAAAGATCATCTTTAGTTCACCGACCGAATATTCCCTTAAGAACGCTAGCTTTCGGCTTCACCCAGTCTGAGGTACACGTCCGGCTGACCCGGCAGTAACAATCGCAGAGGTGCTCCCTTTACCACCTAGCCGAACAATCGAGAACGTAGGGGTAAGCACAGGAGCCAGGCAACCCAGCTTGGCCAAAACTTAAGTCATATCGATGCATATAATGGCGAATAAAAGGTACATGCGGAAGTGTGACACATGTGTTGGGCATGAAGCCCGTATGAATAAGCTTCTGTTTAAAGAAGCCCCCAGGTTTAATGAGCGCAGATAGCGCGTCACTTTATGAGCCTTTAGAGGCTATAAGAGAGAGAGAAGAAGAAGAGAAATGTAAGACAGAAAATATATAAAAAATGGACAGAGGAAGGAGACGAACATAGAGTCTGGCGCTAGGCATAGAATCTTCGGAGACGGGCTGCGTTCCATGGGTTTGGCTCGAGTCGGTTATCCGATGCATCCCGCAGGCGGTACGCTCCACCAGTCAGGACTTGGTCAATTATGAAGGGACCTTCCCACTTGGGCTTGAGTTTGTCCTTTTTCTTGTCCGGTAGTCGTAGAACTAATTCGCCAACGTTGTAATTTTTGGCCCGTACTTCTCTGCTTTGGTATCTTCGAGCCTGCTGTTGATAGAATGCGGAACGGGCTTTTGCCACGTCACGCTCCTCCTCCAATGCGTCCAAGCTGTCCTGCCGATCGAGCTCGGCTTCTCTTTCTTCGTACATGCGCACTCGAGGTGAGTCATGAATTATATCGCAAGGCAAAACTGCCTCTGCGCCGTACACCATAAAGAATGGTGTGTATCCGGTGGTGCGATTCGGTGTGGTCCGCAGTCCCCAGAGTACGGAGTCGAGCTCCTCTACCCAGTGCGTGTTAGATTCCTTGAGGGACCGCACTAATCTGGGTTTGATGCCGCTCATGATAAGACCATTTGCACGTTCGACCTGGCCGTTAGTTTGTGGGTGATAGACGGAAGCATAATTGAGCTTGATGCCCATGTTTTTGCACCAGAGTTTTACCTCGTCGGCCGTGAAGTTCGTGCCGTTATCAGTGATGATGCTGTGGGGGACGCCGTAACGGTTTACAACCCCGGATATAAAGTCTATCACCGGTACGGATTCGGCCGTCTTAACAGGCTTGGCTTCTATCCATTTGGTGAACTTATCCACCATGACCAGTAAGTATTTTTGCTTGTGGGTTCCACCTTTAAGGGGTCCAACCATGTCAAGCCCCAGACCGCGAAGGGCCAAGTAATGGGGATAGTTTGGAGGGCGGTGGGTGGCATATAGCTTTGGTTTGCAAAGAGCTGGCAACCGGTGCATCGTTGGACTAAGTCCTGAGCGTCTGCCCGGGCCGTCGGCCAATAAAAGCCTGTACGGAAGGCCTTGCTTACCAGGGACCGGGCTGCAGCGTGATGACCGCCGAGTCTAGCATGAATTTCAGCCAGGAGGTTCCGCCCCTCCTCTTCGGAGATGCACTTTTGAAGGACTCCGGTAGTGCTTTTCTTATAAAGCTCTCCCTCATGGACTCTGTAGGCTTTGGATTGCCGCACTATGCAGCGTGCCTCATTTTGGTCCTCGGGGAGTTCCTGCCTAGTAAGGTAGGCGAGGAATGGTTCTGGACACGAGGCGATGACGGCCATTATTACGTGGGCTGAAGGTGTTATTTCATTGGCAGAGCCTCCGATTGTGTCAGAATGTTCGGTGTCGGGCAGTGCGGTTGGGTCCGGGCTGTTATTGTTCGGCTCCCCTTCCCATACTACGGATGGCTTGAACAGCCTTTCCAAGAAGATGTTGGGGGGGACTACATCGCGTTTTGCGCCGATGCGTGCCAGGACATCTGCCGCCTGATTATTTTCCCGGGCTATATGGTGAAATTCAAGCCCCTCGAACCGAGCTGACATTTTTAGGACGGTGTTGCGGTAAGCTGCCATTTTTGGATCCTTGGCATCGAAGTCTCCATTTATTTGGGATATTGCGAGGTTCGGGTCCCCGCGCACCTCTAGGCGTTGGATGCCCATGGATACTGCCATCCGGAGACCATGTACAAGGGCCTCATATTCGACTACATTGTTGGAGTCCGTGTACATAATCTGTAGTACGTATTGAACTGTGTCTCCTGTGGGGGACGTCAAAACGACGCCAGCCCCCAGTCCGGCCAACATCTTGGAGCCGTCGAAATGCATGATCCAATTTGAGTATGTGTCATACTCTTTAGGGAGTTTGGCCTCCGTCCATTCTGCGGTGAAGTCGGCCAAGACTTGTGACTTGATGGCTCGTCGTGGCTTATAAGTTATGTCGAACGGGAGGAGCTCAATGGCCCATTTTGTAATCCGGCCCATTGCATCACGGTTGTTTATAATATCGTTAAGTGGTACTTCCGAGGCTACTGTTATTGAACACTCTTGAAAGTAGTGTCGTAGCTTTCGGGATGCCATGAATACCGCGTACGCAATCTTTTGATAATGCGGGTACGGTGATTTGTAGGGATTGAGGACAGTGGACACATAATAGACCGGCTTTTGAAGGGGGAATTTGTCTCCGTCCGCTTCTCGTTCGACGAAGAGCACTGCGCTTACAACCTGATGCGTTGCTGCAATGTATAATAGCATTGGTTCGCCAATGTTTGGCGCGGCCAGGACTGGGTTTGTTGCCAGTATGGCTTTTATTTCGTCGAGTCCGGCCGTGGCTGCATCCGTCCATTTGAAGTGTTCGGTGCGCCGAAGGAGGCGGTAAAGGGGTAGGGCCTTTTCTCCCAAGCGGGAGATAAAGCGGCTTAGAGCCGCCACGCATCCGGTTAACTTTTGTATTTGTTTGAGGTCCTTTGGGATATCCAGTTGCGACAGAGCTCGGATCTTGGCTGGATTTGCTTCAATTCCTCTACCGGATACAATGAAGCCCAAGAGCTTTCCGGCTGGAACGCCGAAAACGCATTTTTCCGGGTTGAGCTTGATGTCGTATGTTCGGAGGTTATCAAATGTGAGCCTCAAGTCGTCTACTAGAGATTCAACATGTCTTGTTTTGACGACCACATCATCTACATATGCCTCCACTGTTTTGCCGATCTGGCTTGCCAGACATGTCTGAATCATGCGCTGATATGTTGCGCCGGCGTTTTTGAGCCCGAAGGGCATCGTGTTGAAGCAGAATGGCCCGTATGGTGTGATAAATGCCGTTGCGGCTTGGTCTGGTTCTGCCATCTTGATTTGATGGTAGCCAGAATATGCGTCGAGGAAACACAACGAATCGTGTCCTGCGGTAGCGTCGATAATTTGATCGATGCGGGGGAGGGGGAAGGGATCCTTTGGGCAAGCCTTGTTAAGGTCTTTAAAATCAACACACAGGCGCCAGGATTTGTCCTTCTTTGGTACCATCACCAGGTTTGCTAGCCAGTCCGGATGTTTTATATCTCTGATGAATCCGGCCTCCAATAGCTTTGCTAGCTCCTCTCCCATGGCCTGTCTCTTAGGTTCGGAAAAACGCCGAAGAGCCTGTTTGACAGGTTTGAATCCTGTTTGGATATTTAAGCTGTGCTCGGCCAGCCTGCGTGGGATTCCTGGCATGTCTGAAGGGTGCCAGGCGAAAATGTCCCAGTTCTCTCGTAGGAACTCTCGCAATGCGGCGTCGACATCAGGGTTTAACTGTGCCCCGATGGAAGCTGTTTTATTGGGGTCCGTTGGATGGACTTGGAATTTGACTATTTCGTCCGCCGGTTTAAAGGAGGTGGACTTGGATCTTTTGTCGAGTACCACATCGTCCCTATTCACCGTAGAGCGCAGCGCAGTCAGCTCCTCAGCCGCTAGGGCTTCGGATAGTGCCTCGAGGGCCATTGCGGCTGTCTTGTTTTCGGTGCGGAGTGCTATGTCCGGATCACTAGCGAGAGTGATGATCCCGTTAGGCCCGGGCATCTTGAGCTTCATGTACCCGTAATGGGGTATTGCTTGGAAGATTGTAAATGCTTCCCGCCCTAGCAGAGCGTGATAACCGCTGCTGAACGGAGCCACCTGGAACGTGACCTCTTCGGACCTGTAATTATCCGGCGTGCCGAACACCACATCTAGTGTGATTTTTCCTGTACAGCGCGCTTCCCGACTGGGGATTATTCCTCTAAAGGTTGTGCTGCTTCGCTCAATGCGGTTCCAGTCTATTTCCATTTTTGAAGGGTCTCCTCATAAATGAGGTTCAATCCGCTGCCGCCGTCCATGAGTACCTTGGTAAGACGAAAGCCGTCCACTATTGGACTGAGGACCAATGCGGCTGGTGCTCGGGCTGTTCGGAATTTAGGTTCATCACTGGCGTTAAAGGTAATAGCCATGTCACTCCATGGGTTTATTGTTGCTACTTGGTAGACTTCGGCAAGGCTGCGGAGTGTCCTTTTTCGCATATTATTTGATGCGAAAGTCTCGAAGACTGTTAATACCGTATTGGTGTCTCTGGGGTGGCTTTCTGTGGCCTCCGGAATTAGGAGATTTTCGCCAATTTTGGCCACCTGCCGGAGTATCCAACATGCTCTGAGGCTGTGAGTTGGTGTGGCGTCCTCTGTACTGTGAATTTTACAGGGTCCATTAAGCCATCCTTCCAGTACGGTTCCATGCCCTGTAGAGGGTTTTTGCTTTTTAGTGCTTGACCCGGGTGACTGGTGATGATGCACCCTTTTATTTCGGACTGGGTTTGTATTCAGGGCCGGATTGTCCCAAAATTTTATTTCGGTTTTCCAGGCGCTTTCCATCGCACAGTACTTTCGTACAATGGACGCCAAGTCAGCGAAGCGTGTAATATCACGGCGACTTATGGCGTTGAGTATTCCCTTGTCCGTGCAATTATTGCAGAAGATTGAGATTGCGTCTTCCTCGCGGCAGTCCCTTAGCCTGTTCTTAACCAGGAGGAATCTGGCCCAGTAATGATGTACTGTTTCATCGGGTTCTTGCCTGATTTTGGATAGATCGCTTATGTTGGGGTGGGTGGGTGGAATTAAATCCGAAGCCTCACCCCATCTAAGGCTCAGAGGCCGAGGAATTTCTGAACTCGAAAATTTGGATTCCTGGATGTTGTCTAATGAATCCAGCCTGTCGCCTGACTCTAAGTTCAGGTCTTGAGTGATATCCTCCCCTCCGCGGGTATCCGGCTTGGAGGGATCGGGAATCCGGACGTAGCGAGTCCTTAAGATAGATGAAGGGTCGCCGCACTGTCCCTCTACCACGGCAACGTGATGGGTGACTTGGGGAGAGTTAATCTCTCTCAGATCGGTTTTAGGCCCGATCTGGTCGTAATCCGTAGCGACTCCCAGGGCGGCGAAGCGATCCAAGAGCTCGTTTATGGAGGAAAGCTCCATTGGATCTAACTGCTCGGCGAGTTCCGAGCTGACATGAAGATTGTTTTCGATGGCTTGAGAGGTCATCGTCGGCGCAGAAGCCGAACAGGCGGTCATAAGAAAACCACCTAGCCGGAGGGTTTGGCCGACAGCCAAAGCTCCCTTAGCAACGGTGCCGTCTTTAAAGACGGGGCGAGGCATCCTTCCTGATGGCGACGACACAGAGGAACTCTCAATGAAAGCACCAATGTCGGTGTCAAAACCGGCGGATCTCGGGTAGGGGGTCCCGAACTGTGCGTCTAGGCCGGATGGTAACAGGAGACAAGGGACATGAAGTTTTACCCAGGTTCGGGCCCTCTCGATGGAGGTAAAACCCTACGTCCTGCTTGATTAATATTGATGATATGGGTAGTACAAGAGTAGATCTACCACGAGATCGAGGAGGCTAAACCCTAGAAGCTAGCCTATAGTATGATTGTTGATGTGTATGTTGTCCTACAGACTAAAACCCTCCGGTTTATATAGACATCGGATAGGGTTAGGGTTACACAAAGTCGGTTGCAATGGTAGGAGATCTTCATATCCGTATCGCCAAGCTTGCCTTCCACGCCAAGGAAAGTCCCTTCTGGACACGGGACGGAGTCTTCAATCTTGTATCTTCATAGTCCAGGAGTCCGGCTGAAGGTATAGTCCGGCTATCCGAACACCCCCTAATCCAGGACTCCCTCATCATCCCTCTAGTGGTGTCATGTGAATGTCGACTACATGACACTTCACCATTGTTTGGGCCTAGAGGGAGGCATTGGGAAGTAATAAGTAGATGATGGGTTGCTAGAGTGACAGAAGCTTAAACCCTAGTTTATGCGTTGCTTCGTAAGGGGCTGATTTGGATCCATATGTTTCATGCTATGGTTAGGTTTGCCTTAATACTTCTGTTGTAGTTGCGGATGCTTGCAACAGGGGTTAATCATAACTGGGATGCTTGTCCAAGTAAGGACAGTACACAAGCACCGGTCCACCCACATATCAGATTATCAAAGTACCGAACGCGAATCATATGATCGTGATGAAAACTAGCTTGACAATAATTCCCATGTGTCCTCGGGAGCGCTTTACATCATATAAGAGTTTTTCCAGGCTTGTCCTTTGCTACAAAAAGGATTGGGCCAGCTTGCTGCACCTTATTTTCTTTTATTACTTGCTACTCGTTACAAATTACCTTACCACAAAACTATCTGTTACCGATAATTTCAGTGCTTGTAGAGAATACCTTATTGAAAACTGCTTGTCATTTCCTTATGCTCCTCGTTGGGTTTGACACTCTTACTTATCGAAAAGCTATGATAGATCCCCTACACTTGTAGTTCATCAAAACGCATCCCGTAGAGTGGCTACGCGCGGAGCGGCCAAGTGATGGAGATGCGTGTCACGGAGTGACGATGCGCGGGGCGTCCGAGTTATGTAGATCATCCCACGGAGTGGCGACGCGTGGAGTGGCCAAGTGATGGAGATGCGTGCTGCAGAGTGACCATGCGCGAGGCGTCGGAGTGGCACGTATCCAGCTGAATGACGACAAAGCACGGGGCGATCGAGTGATTGCTGGACCAAAACGTCCCTGTCCGACTATCGTAGTGGTTTTTTAACCATCCGAGTTAATTCGTCCGAGCATGCGTGCGAACCGTTCAACTGGATGGTCATTCAAGTGAACTTTAGTCCCGTCCGAGTGAACCTGGGTTCGAACAGAAAAGGGACTGTTAAGCGATTGTACAGTAATTTGAGAACTAAATTGTAAATGATCGGAGAGGAGAAGGTCCTTAATCCTGTCGAGTGGCTGGAGACTTGTTTCATCGGGTCCGTCGCTGACGTTGGAGATGAGGCTGGAGACCACGACAAGCCGGGTGGCCGTGCGTGGAGGTTCGACGACGGCCTCACATACCAAGTCGGACACGACGACGAGGCGGATGGCGCCAATGGGTGTTTGTTTGCCGGCCGAGTGAAAATATGAATCGGCCGAATGAACCTCAGCGGGGCTGCAATCCGGTCGCCACGCCATCACCGAGTGGAATAAATGATGAGTCGGTTGGGCCGCGTTCTTCGTGTCAGTAAGCCTGCAAGTTAGCAAGTACTCATACATCCATGAATATTTTTTCCTGTATTCCAACGCCCCTGCAAGTTAGCAAGCTAGCAAGCACAACCACGAAATTAATGGGCGGGCGGTTGCACATGCATACATGCACCAATTACTGGCACGGGAATAATGGGAGTTTTGGTTGCAGTAATTAGGAAACTGACGCCGAAACACTCACCAGATGAGTCGCTTAATGAGGCGATTACCTTAGCGAAACCGTCATCCCTCAGTTCTTCCGTTTCCCTCTTTCCTGCATGCAATTTAATTGATCGAGGAAATAGCCCATGTTATGCATGCACTTACCAGGCATTGATTACTTCAATTCTGAAAGGCCATTGGTTGCGGATCGAGGCTGTTTTGTAGGCCGTCGCCGCAGCGCACCCCCGCCACCGAGACCATCGCCGGCGACCGGCGCCGGAGGAAGGAGCGTTGCACGCCTACGCCGCGTCGGGCCTACGCCTCCACTACGGAGGTCGCCGCCGAGCAGCCACGAACACGAGGTCAAAGTTGTCGACAAGGCGAACGGCACCGGCGGCCGTGCATGACGACGACGCCGGCGGTCGTGCGGGATGACGATGAGGCGAACGACGCCGGTGGCCGTGCATGGAGGCGCAGTCGGTTTCCTGCTTTCACGGTATCGTTGCTACTACTGGTGATGTCCAGAACGCCGATTAAGGTGTTCAGCTCATGCAGGCGCGAGGCAAGTCAACCTGAAGGTGGATGGTTCTCCTTGTATGTGCTTGGATGGATGTATGTTTCCTCTGTTTGCCATGCTTTTCTCGTCGTGAAGATGAACAGTACAAAAAACGTTTTAATACGTGAAGATGAAACCAGTGGTTGAAGAAATAACCATCTGCATCATGGCTTGATAGACGCCATGCCCCACGGTGGGCTCCAACTGTCGTGGGAACGATTCCGACAATAATAAGGGATAAGGTAAAAGAGCATGATCTATCGAGATGCAAATGGGTGACACGGTGGTTTTAGCGAGTTCGGGCCTCTCACGGTGGAGATAACAACCCTACGTCTCGTGCTCCGGAGAGGCCTTGTTTTATCTGAGTATGTATCCGGAGATTACAATGTATGCAAGAGAGGAGAACGGATCCCCATGCCTGAGCTAAGTCCTGAGACTAGAGAGAGAGAGGTAGAAGAAAAAGGCCCCCCAATCTAGTGGTGGGGGTGGCTTATATAGAGTGTGCCACTGATACGTCCATTTTGCATCATGCTTTTATATCGATATATATCGCATTATGGACTATTATTTCACTTTATATCACAATACTTATGGCTATTCTCTCTTATTTTACAAGGTTTACATAAAGAGGGAGAATGCCGGCAGCTGGAATTCTGGTCTGGAAAAGGAGCAAATATTAGAGACCTATTCTGCGCAACTCCAAAAGTCCTGAAACTCCACGGAACGTCTTAAAAGAAATAAAGAAAAATCCATGCCAAAGATGAAGGCCAAGGGGCCCACACCCTTCTCACGAGGGTGGGGGCGCCCCCCCTAGGGCGCGCCCCCCTACCTCGTGGGCCCCCTGGTGGCTCTCCGATGCCCATCTTCTCCTATATGAGGTCTTTCGATGAGAAAAAAAATAGGAAGGAACTTTTCGGGACGAGACTCCACCGCCACGAGGCGGAACCTTAGCGGATCCAATCTAGAGCTCCGGCAGAGCTGTTCTGCCGGGGAAACTTCCCTCTCGGAGGGGGAAATCATCACCATCATCATCACCAACGCTCCTCTCACCGGGAGAGGGCAATCTCCATCAACATCTTCACCAGCACCATCTCATCTCCAAACCCTAGTTCATCTCTTATATCCAATTCTTGTCTCAAAGTCCGGGATTGGTGCTAGTAGGTTGCTAGTTGTAACGCCCTCGATGCGGCTATATCTCCCATGTGTCGAAGCACGACTTAGAGGCATAACCGCATTGAAAGCAATGTCGCAAGTGAGGTAATCTTCGCACAACCCATGTAATACATAAGGGAAAGAGATACATAGTTGGCTTACAATCGCCACTTCACACAATTACATGAATAAAGCATTACAATATCCAAAACAATCAAGGTCCGACTACGGAACCAAAATAAAAGAAGAACCCCAAATGCGACAAGGTCCTCGATCGACCCCAACTGGGCTCCACTACTGATCAACTAGAACGGAACAACACAAAGGACAAGATCTTCATCGAGCTCCTCCTTGAGCTTGGTTGCGTCATCTACACGGACTCCTCGGCACCTGCAAGCTGGTTTTGGGAGTATCTGTGAGTCAATGGGACTCAGCAATCTCACACCCTCGTGATCAAGACTATTTAAGCTTATGGGTAAGGTAAAAGGTATGAGGTGGAGTTGTAGCAAGCGACTAGCATATATGGTGGCTAACATACGCAAATGAGAGCAAGAAGAGAAGGCAAAGCACGGTCGATAAAAGTATGATCAAGAAGTGATCCTAGAACAACCTACGTCAAGCATAACTCCAACACCGTGTTCACTTCCCGGACTCCACCGAAAAGAGACCATCACGGTTAGACACGCGATTGATGTATTTTAATTAAGGTCAAATTCAGGTTTTCTACAACCGAACATTAACAAATTCCCATCTGCCCATATCCGCAGGCACGGCTTTCGAAAGTTCAAATCCCTGCAAGGGTGTCCCAACTTAGCCCATCACAAGCTCTCACGGTCAACGAAGGATATTCCTTCTAACGGGAAGACCCGATCAGGCTCGGAATCTCGGTTACAAGACATTTCGATAGGTAAAACAAGTCCAGCAAGACCGCTCGATGCGCCGACATCCTGATAGGAGCTGCACATATCTTGTTCTCAGGGCAACATCGGATGAACACTACGTACAGCTAAAATCAGCCCTCAAGTTTCCCCGAGGTGGCGCCGCAAGTGGCTCTAGTTTGGACCAACACTTAGACAAGCACTAGCCCGGGGGTTAAAATAAAGATGACCCTCGGGATGCGCGACTCCCAAGGGAAAAGGCTAGGTGGCGAATGGTAAAACCAAGGTTGGGCCTTGCTGGAGGAGTTTTATTCAAGGCGAACTGTCAAGGGGTTCCCATTATAACACAACCGCGTAAGGAACGCAAAATCCGGGAACATAACACCGATATGACGGAAACTAGGGCGGCAAGAGTGGAACAAAACACCAGGCATAAGGCCGAGCCTTCCATCCTTTACCAAGTATATAGATGCATTAATTAAATAAGAGATATTGTGATATCCCAAGAAAATATCCATGTTCCAACATGGAACAAGCTCCAATCTCCACCTGCAACTAACAATGCTATAAAAGGGGCTGAGCAAAGCGGTAACATAGCCAAACAACGATTTGCTAGGACAAGGTGAGTTAGAGGCTTGGCTCAACAATATGGGAGGCATGATAAGCAAGTGGTAGGTATCGCAACATACACATAGCAAAAGAGCGAGCAACTAGCAAGCAAAGATAGAAGTGATTTCGAGGGTATGGTCATCTTGCCTGAGATCCCGCAAGGAAGAAGAACGAGTCCATGAAGAAGACAAACGGACGTAGTCAAACGGGTCCTCACAAACGCGACATTATCGGAACCAACCCGAAGAAACAACACCGGAAAGAAGCAAACAACATAGTAAACAACCATCACATAATCATGGCATGATGCACAACCAAGTATGATGCATGTCCGGTTTAAATATGCATGGCATGGCAAAGTGCACAAACAACACTACAAGTTAAGTGGAGCTCAATATGCAACGGGTTGCATATTGACGGAACACCACATCAATTATTTAGTTCTCTCTCGCTTATGTACCCCAACAATATTAAATGTTCTTAACATGGCAAGGGTGAAGCAAAGTAAACTACCTATCTAGTCAAGTTTAAATGAGGCCGGAAGCAACGAACAACAATTCCGGAAACTCATCATGAGCATATTATAGATTTGGTACTGTTCTGCCCTAAACATTATTTTAGAGTTGTTAAACATGCAAGATGAGTGCACCAAGTAAATCTAGGCATTTTTCTACCCCATTTACATATAAAGATTATTTAATTCGGAGCTACGGTTATTTAGTTATGAAATAAAGCATTTTAGCAAGTTATTTAAACAAATTTAAACAAACAGCATTTTAAATATTTTAAACATGGATGAGAGTTGCATATTATTAAACTAGACAAAATTTTAAGCAACTTTCATATATAATTTATTTAGATCTGATGCACGATTCTGAAGTTATTAAAAGCATCAAGAACAGGGGCTTATCTGCAAAACTGTTTTACTGGAAAGTAGACAAATTCGCAGCAGGGAAAAAAAGACACCTCGGGCCGAATCTGTTGGCCCAACAACAGGAAAAAATAGAGGGGCTTCGCGGGGTGGATGCGGCAGCGCTGGGCCGGCTGGATCTGGGAGCCCAGCTCGACCAGGAGAGGGTCAACGCGCAACGACCCGCGTACAGCAGCGGTCGTCTCGTCTCAGCCCGCACGAAGCAGAGGCACGGCGAGGCAGGACTTGAGCGCGGCGGCGAGGAGCTTGGCGGATGGCAGCAAGCGGCGCTGGGCATGCCTGCTTCGGTCGAAGATGGAGCGCCGGGATCGGTCGACGCGGCTTGGCATCGTTCGTGCTCTGGCGAAGCAGGGGGAACGCAGGCGGGGCGCGGTCAACGCGAGATGTAGAGGAGGTCAGCCAGCAGATGGGAGCAAGGGGAAAACCTCGGATCCGACGAGGGAAAGGGCCGGGACTGGCCTGAACGGGTCGGGGAAGTGCCAAACTTGCCGGAGATGGTGGTGGAGCAAGGACGAGGCGGCACTGGAAGCTCGCACGGGCGTCCATGGAGCGGGACGCGGGGCGGCGAAGGAGCAGAAGGCTGACGAGGTCCCGTATGGGCGGCTTCGTGGATCCATCGGGGACGAACGAGTGACGCGCGCACGGCTGGACGACGGCAAGGCACGCTCGGGGAAGGAGCACGGCTGGGGCGGGGCACTCTTGCTCGGGAAGAGCTCCTGCGAGAGAGAGATGTGTGTGTGTGTGTGTGTGTGTGTGTGTGTGTGTGTGTGAGAGGGAGAGAGAGAGAGAGAGAAAAGGAACCAGAGGAAGGGGAGAGACCACGGGGAAGGAGAGGGGCGGCGCTCAGGAGGCTCGGTGGTTTCGCGTCCATGGCGGCTTCCTGTAGAGAGAGGCGAGAGGGATTTGATGCAGAGGAGTGAGGACGGGGGAGAAGAGAAAAGAGGGAGCACAGAGAGCAGGGAGAGGCGATGGTCTGGCGGTGGTGCTCGTCTCCGGTGACCGGGAGCTGCTACTCCGGCTACTTGCAGGTGAGGAGGCCCGCAGGAGGCGCGAAGAGGCACGAGGCGATGAGTTGTGGGTCGGGAGGTGGCTGGATCGGGTGGATCGGGGGGAGGAGATGGTTGGCCCTTGCTGAAAAAGAGGGAGATGGTCGGCTCAGAGATTGGATCGGGAGGAGATCTGAGAAGGATAGTGGTTGGCTAGGTGGGGAAAACGAGGAGGAAGAAGATTGCGGCGGCGGCGATGGGATGGAAGGGATAGATCCCTAGTTTCTAGGGTTTGCCTGATATATATAGCAAAAAGATTAAAGGAGAGGGATTTGGATCATCGGATCGAAATCCGACGAACGAGAATAAAATAGGTAGGGAGTCCAAATAAGAAAACGGTGATGTTTTGTTGATGTTTGGGGATGATCCGGACCCAACGGTGGCGACTGCTCGGGTCGGGTCCGGGACAACTTTTGAACGCGCGCGAGGATGGTTGCGGGCTGACGAGAGAGGTTAGGTAGGGCCTGGCGGTTAGGTAGTGGGCCGTGCAGAAAGCCTTGGGCTGAGAGAAGAGAAGAGAGAGACCCGACGACTGTTTCCGGAGACCGAAAACGTCCGACGTTTTGACCGACTATATTGTCGCTATAGTTATCCATTGAGGCATCAAACGATCTCCGAATGCGATGAAACTTGACAGGCAGTCTATCTACACTATAATAAGACCACACGTCAACTCTCGTCCCATTCCGAGAACATTTTCCGGGCACTTATAAAATACTATTTCGGACATGCCGTGGGCGCGTACAAGTGTGGTTGGGCTCAGAACGGACAACGAAGAGAACTCGGAGAACCCAGACGAATGCAAGTTTTTAAAACATGATTATGCAATGCACATGATGACATGATAAGATGCAACACGCAAGCAAATGACAAGGCAACAACAACGAATAACTGGCGGACACCTGGCACATCGGTCTCGGGGCGTTACACTAGTAGTGTTGATTACTCCTTGTAGTTGATGCCAGTTGGTTTATTTGGTGGAAGATCATATGTTCAGATCCTATATGCATATTATTACCCCTCTGATTATGAACATGAATATGCTTTTTGAGTAATTACGTTCGTTCCTGAGGACAAGGGACAAGTCTTGCTATGAGTAGTCATGTGAATTTGGTATTCGTTTGATATTTTGATAAGATGTATGTTGTCTAGCCGCTAGTGGTGTTATGTGAACATCGACTACATAACACTTCACCATTACTTGGGCCTAGAGGAAGGCATTGGGAAGTAATAAGTAGATGATGGGTTGCTAGAGTGACAGAAGCTTAAACCCTAGTTTATGCGTTGCTTCGTAAGGGGCTGATTTGGATCCATATGTTTCATGCTATTGTTAGGTTTACCTTAATACTTTTGCTGTAGTTGCGGGTGCTTGCAATAGAGGTTAATCATAAGTGGGACGCTTGTTCAAGTAAGAACGGCACCCAAGCACCGGTCCACCCACATATCAAATTATCAAAGTATCGAACGCGAATCATATGAACGTGATGAAAACTAGCTTGACGATATTCCCATGTGTCCTCGGGAGCGCTTTTCCTATTATAAGAGTTTGTTTCGGCTTGTCCTTTGCTACAAAAGGATTGGGCCACCTTGCTGTACTTTATTTACTTTTGTTACTTGTTGCTCGTTACAATTTATCCCGTCACAAAACTATCTGTTACCACTTATTTCAGTACTTGGAGAGAATACCTTTCTGAAAACCGCTTATCATTTCCTTCTGCTCCTCGTTGGGTTCGACACTCTTACTTATCGAAAGGACTATGATAGATCCCCTATACTTGTGGGTCATCAGCCACCCCCTCACCTCCTATGTTACACAGTGGGGCATGAATGCCATAATGCTAGCCCACTACCAAGCCCTCACTATGAGAATGATGCTGACTGCTTTGGTGCCTGCTGGTCTTCGTATATCCGAGTGAGTCGTATGGTCGAGTGGTGAACTGTCATCCGAGTGGATGGTATGCTGCTTGGTCGAGTGGATGGTATGTTGCTTGGTCGAGTGGATAGTATGTCTATATGAAATTTATCTGGACCCACATGTTGTGTGGACCCCATACTTTATGATATTTCGACCCTTCATGGGCCTACCTGTTATGTGTATCCCCAACAGTGGTTGGGAGCAGTTCGTCCGTGCCTACGACCTGAGGCATGGGTACTTCCTTGTCTTCAGGTACGACGGCGACGCCATGCTCACCGTGAAGGTGTTCAACACGACTATGTGCTGCATGCGCTACCAGGACGACGACGATGCCAGTACGCTCTGCCTCTTCTTCCTCTCCATTTGGCTTTGTCTCACACTGATTGTTAAAAAAACTTTGTTGCATTTGGTCAGGCAATCGGAGCAGCGACAGCGACTCTGGCTACAGCACTAGCAACAGCGAGTCTAGCTACAGCGAAAGCAGCAGCGAGGATGACCCGGAATGGAGTCGGGAAGAAGAGGAGCATAGTGGGGATGAGGAGGTGCTGGCTGACGATGGGCAAGAGATGGTGGTGGTTGAGGATGACCAAGCGATGGTGGTGGCTGATGATGGGGAAGAGATGGTGGTGGCTGATGATGGGCAAGCGATGGTGGTGGCTGGCGATGGGCAAGAGATGGTGGTGGCTCAGGATGACCTAGCGATGGTGCTGCCTGAAGATGGCCTCGCGATGGTGGTGGTGCCCGAGGGAGTCCTAGACTAAGGGGTCCTCGGACGTTCGGCCTGTTAGCCATGGGCCGGACTGATGGGCTGTGAAGATGCGAAGACCGAAGACTGCACCCATGTCCGGATGGGACTCTCCTTGGCGTGGAAGGCAAGCTGGGCGACCTAATATGTAGATTCCTTTCCTTTGTAACCAACCTTGTGTAACCCTAGATCCTCCCGGTGCTTATATAAACCGGAGGACTTAGTCCGGAAAGGACAGATACTCACTACCATAGCCATACAAGCTAGACCTCTAGGGTATAGCTATTACGATCTCGAGGTAGATCAACTCTTGTAATACTCGTATTCATCAATATCAATCAAGCAGGGCGTAGGGCATTACCTCCATAGAGAGGGCCCGAACCTAGGTAAACATCGTGTCCCCTGTCTCCTGTTACCATCGACCTTAGACGCACAGTTCGGGACTTCCCTACCTGAGATCCCCCGGTTTTGACACCGACATTGGTGCTTTCATCGAGAGTTCCACTGTGCAGTCGACGAAAGGTTTGGTGGCCCCTTCAATCGTCGATAGTGACGCTGTCCAAGGAGAAACCCTCCTCCCCGGACAGATCTTCGTATTCGGCGGCTTCGCACTGCGGGTCAACTCGTTTGGCCACCTGGAGCAGATCGATAGCTACGCCCCTGGCCATCAGGTCAGATTTGGGAGTATGAACTACGTTGCAGACATTCGTGGAGATTTGATCTTCGCCGGATTCGAGACCGCGACGACTGCTCCCGGTCACCTTGATGAACGTGACCTAAATTTGTCATCAGACTGCATCCAGGAGATAGCTCCGGCCTTAGATCCAGAGCGCACTGCGGCATCCAAGGATTGGAGGTTCAACCCCACCACGGAGGCCACAGATTCCCCGGCGTTGGAGCCGCACATGGACTTAACCTCACACAATATCTGTGTCACCAGAATTCCGGACTCGTCCCTGGTTATAAGTTCTGAACCATGTGAGCCCACGGACGCCGAACTTGATCGTTCGTCGATCTTCGAATTCAGCGCCGCAGACATCTTCCAGCACTCGCCTTTGGGAGATGTGCTAAACTCATTAAAAAGCCTGTCCTTGGCGGGGGACTCGCAGCCGAACTATGTCTGGTTCGAACTAGGGGCTGATGATCGAGAATTTTGCTTCCCACCCGCCACCCACTTCATAGGCACTGTCGAGGACTTAACCGACACGCTTGATTACGACTCCGAAGATATTGACGGTATGGACGATGATGCCGATGAGGAGCAAGACCAGAATCCGCCATATACTGGACGCTGGACGGCCACTTCTTCGTATGATGTGTACATGATGGATACACCCAAAACAACCAACGACGATGACAAAGAAAATCCAGTCGAGATTAAACCTCCTGAGACACAACAAAAACGCCAGCGTCCTCGACGCCACTCTAAATCACGTTGTTCAAAAGACAACAATAAAGACCTTGCTGAGGCAACATCCGAATAGGAGGAGCAAGAAAACGGGCAAGCTAGCCCCAACGAACAGGCCAGGCCCAACGACTCAGAGGACGATAGTTACCATCCTCTCTCCGAGGATGAGGAAAGCCTCGGCAACGAAGATTTCATCATGCCTGAGGAACCTCTCGAGCAGGAGCGCTTCAAGCGCCAGCTAATTGCAACGGCAAGGAGCCTGAAAAAGAAACAATAGCAGCTTCAAGATGGCCAAGATCCGCTCGTCAACAGATGGACTGATGTCCTGGTAGCCAAAGAATACGGCCTCAGACGCCCAGCCAAGAGTTACCCGAAGCGAAGGCTGCCACCCCAATTCGATGAAGAGGCGCCGGAGCCCATACCTCCCTCGCGTAATGCGGCGGACCGACCACCACGTGGTCGGGATAGAGCTGCAACTCTGGAGGAACAGCAGCCTGCCCCACCGCCGCATAAAAATAGAGATGAAACAGCTCGGGGCCACACATACGACCTTTGGCATACCCTGGATAGTAGAGCAGGACATACCCGATCGATTTATGGATCGTGAGGACGCCCCTCGACACGCGATGATGGCTACCTATTCAGGCGTGACAAACCTAGTCACACCCGAGCCGATAACGTAGACGAACTCCATCGGAGCTATGGCGCAATGCAGCCAGATATAGAGGTGCCGCACACCCTCTCTGCTTCACTGATGAAGTAATGGACCATGAATTCCCCGAAGGGTTCAAACCCGTGAATATCGAATCATACGATGGGACAACTGATCCTACGGTATGGATCGAGGATTTTATCCTCGACATACACATGGCCGGGGGAGATGACCTCCACACTATCAAGTACCTCCCGCTCAAGCTTAAAGGACCAGCTCGACACTGATTAAATAGCCTACCTGAAAATTCTATTGGCAGCTGGGAGGACTTGGAAGAGGCCTTCCTCGACAACTTCCAAGGTACATATGTCCAGCCACCAGACGTCGGTGACTTAAGCCACATAGTTCAACAGCCCGGGGAGTCAGCCAGGAAATTCTGGACTAGGTTCCTAACTAAAAAGAGCCAGATTGTCGACTGTCCAGATGCCGAAGCCCTAGCGGCCTTTAAACATAGCATCCGTGATGAATGGCTTGCCCGCCATCTCGGCCAAGAAAAGCCCAAATCTATGGCAGCCCTCGCGGCACTCATGACCTGCTTTTGTGCGGGTGATGACTGTTGGCTGGCTCGTAGCAAAAATACAGCCAGCGAGGCGGGCCCCTCCGAAGTCAAAAACAGCAGCGGCAAGCTCCAAAGTAACCGACACAAGCGCCGAAGCACTGGTGATAACACCGATGACAGTACAGTTAATGCCGGATTCAACGGCTCCAACTCCAGTCAGCGGAAGAAGCCATGCAAAAGGAACAGTCAGGGACCATCCAGCTTGGATCGCATACTCGATCGTCTGTGCCAGATACATGGCTCCCTAGAGAAACCAGCCAATCATACCAACAGGGATTGTTGGGTCTTCAAGCAGGCCGGCAAGTTAAACGCCGAGAACAAGGAAAGGGGATCGCAAAGTGAGGACGATAACGAAGAGCCCCGGCAACCGAACTCAGGGGGGCAGAAGAAGTCCCCCCCTCAAGTCAAAACGGTGAACATGATATATGGTACACACATCCCGAAAAGTGAGTGCAAGCGCGCACTAAGGGACGTTTATGCGATAGAGCCAGTCGCCCCAAAATTCAACCCATGGTCATCATACTCTATCACTTTTGATCATCGGGATCATCCGACCAGCATCCGGCATGGCGGATCAGACGCACTAGTCCTGGACCCAATCATTGATGGATTCCACCTAACGCGGGTCCTCATGGACGATGGTAGCAGCCTCAATCTACTCTATCAAGACACAGTGCGCAAAATGGGCGTTAATACATCAAGGATCAAGCCAACGAAGACTACCTTCAAAGGAGTCATACCAGGTGTAGAGGCCCGCTGTATGGGCTCAATCACACTAGAGGTTGTCTTTGGATCCCCCGACAACTTCCAAAGCGAGGAGTTAATCTTTGACATTGTCCCATTCCGCAGTGGTTATCACGCACTACTCGGACAGTCTGCATTCGCTCGGTTCAACACGGTCCCGCACTATGCTTAAGATGCCCGGTCCATGCGGCGTCATAATGGTCAACGGAAACACAGAACGCTCCCTCCACACAGAGGAGCACACAGCCGCCCTAGCAGCATAAGTACAGAGCGGCCTTCTCAAGCAGAACCATAATCCAGCTGTCGGGCCCCTAGACATCATAAAGAGGGTCCGGACTACGCTGCAACAGGACAGCTCGGCTCATCAAGAGCTCGATTAGCAATTTGGCATCCGTCCAAGCCCCGATCAGATAATGGCATTCATACCACGCGTGCATAATTACGCACTAGAAATCCCATGGGCATTGACGGAGGCACAGCTAGCTTATGATCCACAGTTCGTCTCGACTGATCCCGGACACACATATACTCTCACTATTTCCTTTTTCCTTTTCCAGGTTTCTTTTACATAGGCCTTCTTTGACGGCCCGACTACCGGTCCTGTCAAAGGATAAGAATACCAGGATGGCAAGAAGCACAGACGTATAGGGGAAGCTCTAGAGGTCAATTCAACGACCACTCTACCTGTTGTCAGGACCCACACTCAGCTCACCTTTGGTCATGGCATGTTAAATAGCCGGTCGCTTATCGCACTATTGTATAAATGCGCTTTAACGCGTTAACCCAATTATAATGGAAGCAGTTCGTGGCCCAAGTTTAAGGGCCTCAGATATTACCTCTGGTCTCTTTCTGTTTTCCTTTTCCCATTGATAACTTATGTTTTAGTACCCGTACACTTTGGTACGTTTCATATTTGCCAGGGGCTCCCCAGCGCCCCACAATATAGTTCGGCACCCTGAATTTAGCACTATATGCATTGGCTCCGTATCATGTCTTTGGTCAATAGTTGGGTTGCCCGGCTCCTGTGCTTGCTACCTTATGTTCCGCTATATCGTCTAAGGTAGTAAAGGGAGAACTACTGTGATTGTGCCTTGGTTTATCCAAACGAGCACCTCAGTAGAGAAAGCCGAAAAATGACTATCATGATGCGGCGAGAGCCGGTCAGCTGTTCGGAGGTTGCAAATCATTGGAGATTTATTCTGCATTACGCGAAGGATTGGTACTTCCCAATCAGACGCTTATAGCACTCTAGTTCGGATACTAGGGGTTGTGCCCATGTTTTTATTGTCGAACTCCTATGGCTAAGTGAGGGCGTTACAGCCGCATAGTTTGGTTGTCTGGTTCGTTGCGCTAAACAACTCCTTCAAGGACCATCTAACTGGATCAAGATTGTTCAGATTCCATCCCAAACACCCCTGTACTACCTACGTGGGGGCAGAAGCCGGCGACTGGTTAACCCTCAGATTTCATACAACACGGCCACACGGGAAGTAAAAAATTAAAAACATAACAAGCATTATATTGCATAATCACTTTGTTTTATCATACAAGGTAGAGGGAGCTTGAATATATTCATTCAAAGATAGTGTCTTTCGCACAATGATCCGCAACAATACGGGACCCCTCCAAGACATCGCTGAAGTATCGCTCGGGTGTGCGGTGCTCCTTGCCTTCTGGCGGCCCCTCGGTCGCTAACTTGACAGCGTTCAGCTTCGCCCACCAGACCTTACAATAGGAGAAGGCCAGACACGCGCCCTCGATGCAGACGGACCGCTTAATGATGTCCAGCTGAGGACAGGCATCCACCAGCTTCTTCACGAGGCCGAAATAGCTGATGGGTATAGCTTCGGCTGGCCACAACCGGATTATCATATCCTTCATGGCCAGTTCGGCCACCCTGTGCAGTTCGACCAGCTGTTTCAGCTGATCGCCGAAGGGAACCGAATGTTCTGGCGCGAGATATTGCGACCAGAACAGCTTTTCCGTGGAACTCCCTTCTTCGGCTCGAAAGAACTCCGCGGCACCGGTGACACTGCGTGGCAGATCAGCAAAAGCCCCTGGAGAACTCCGAATCCGGGTTAGTAAAAGGTATTTTCTCTTCACATTCTTCCTTTGCATACTGACTGTCTTATTCATCGCGATCTTCCTAGCCTCTTGCATCTCCTGGAGGGCGCCCTGGGCCTCAATCCGGGCTATCTCCGCACTCTGACGAGCCTTGGCGAGTTCGGTCTCTTGAACCGACGCATCACACTCCAAGGTCTCGCACTTCTTCACTGTGTCCTCGAGCTCCTGTTGCACCTCGTTGACCCGGGCCTTGTGCTTCTTCCGGGCGGCCTGCTCCTTGACAGCCTTCCCCTCGGCTTCGGCCAGGGCCTTTCTCAGGGCCTCGACCTCGGTCGTCGCTTCTGTACATATCATGACACTTTGGTCAAATGCATCTCATTTTTTATTTTTCCGAATACATACAATAGGTTATTACATACCTTGTTTTTTTTGGAGCTGCCTCTTCAACCGACCAAGCTCCTCCTCGGCCTCCGCCAGTCTCTGCTTCAGTCCGGAGACTTCAGCAGCATGCGAGGCCGCGGCCAACAACGACGCCTGCATATTCATTTTAGACAAATTTAGTTAGCTTCCTGCAATAAGGGATTGATCCTCTGTCTGGCTTTTTCTTTCTGAACACCGAACAGTGTCTCAGGGGCTACTGTCTATATGGGGATTTTCTCCTTTTGTGCGTCGCTTACCTCAAAACCTGTCAGCAGGCTGCTCCAAGCTTCGGTTAGTCCGCTCTTGGCGGACTGAACCCTCTCAATTACCATGCCCATAAGAGCACGGTGCTCATCCACAATGGAAGCGCCTCGCAATGCTTCCAGCAGATTATCCGGTGCCCCTGGTTGCGTGTGGAGTCCGGAGCCGCATCGGTCCCCGGAATCGAGTCCGGCTGAGGGCAGAACTGAATACGGCCCTCCTCACCACCAGTCTCCAGGGAGATCGGCTCCCCCTGGTGTCCGGTGACATAGGCATCGCCTTCTGGCGCCTCCTGAGCCTCTCCTCAGCCTGGGAAAGTGTGACGCCCCTGATTTGACCGTACACTAATCATACACGCAAATGTGTACGATCAAGATCAAGGACTCACGGGAAGATATCACAACACAACTCTAGACACAAATTAAAATAATACAAGCTTTATATTACAACCCAGGGGCCTCGTGGGCTCGAATACATAAGCTCGAAAACACAAGAGTCAGCGGAAGCAACAATGTCTGAGTACAGACATAAGTTAAACAAGATTGCCTTAAGAAGGCTAGCACAAAAGTAGCAACGATCGAAAAGGCAAGGCCTCCTGCCTGGGACCTCATAACTACTCCTCGAAGTCGAACTCCACATAGAATCATCCTCGGGATCCTCTAGCTCCTGGACTCCATCATGTGCTCGCAGTAACCGGGAAAAGGGGAAAAAGAAATAGGAAAGCAACCGTGAGTACTCATCCAAAGTACTCGCAAGCAAGGAGCTACACTACATATGCATTGGTATCAATGAAAGGGGTAGTATATGTGGACTGAACTACAGAATACCAGAATAAGAGGGGGGTAGCTAGTCCTATTGAAGACTACGCTTTTGGCAGTCTCCATCTTGAAGCAGTAGAAGAGAGTAGATGGTAAGTAACCAAGTATCATCGCATAGCATAACCCTACTCGGTGATCCTCTCCTCATCGCCCTGTGAGAGAGCAATCACTGGGTTGTATCTGGCACTTGGAAGGGTGTGTTTTATTAAGTATCCGGTTCTAGTTGTCATAAGGTCAAGGTACAACTCCGGGTCATCATTTTACCGAGGGACACGGCTATTCGAATAGATAAACTTCCCTGTAGGGGTGGACCAGATTTTCCAACACGCTCGATCCCCTTTGGCCGGACACACTTTCCTGGGTCACGCCCGGCCTCGAAAGATCAACACGTCGCAGCCCCACCTAGGCACAACAGAGAGGTTAGCACGCCGCTCTAAATCCTATGCACGCAGGGGTCTGGGCCCATCACCCATTGCGCACCTGCACGTTGCCTACGCGGCCGGTGAGAAGACCTAGCAACCTCCATTACAAAGGAAGTTGCGTTACGCGGTCCAACCCGGCGCGCGCCGCTCAGTCGCTGACGTCACGAAGGCTTCGGCTGATACCACGACATCGAGTGCCCATAACTATTCACACGTAGTTTGTTAGTGCGTATAGGCCAGTGGCCAGACTCAGATCAAATACCAATATCTCGTTAAGCGTGTTATTTTGAAGTAACAGCGGACGCCGACCAGGGTCAGGCCCACCTCTCACCTAGGTGGTCTCCACCTGCCCTATCGCTCTGCCACAAAGTAATAGTCGGGGGCCGTCGGGAACCCAGGCCCACCACTACCTGGATGGAACCACCTGCCCCTTCAGCCCCCACATCGGAATCACTTGCGGGTACTCTACGAGCCGACCCGACTTTAGTCACCACAAGTATCATATAATATGTATATAAGTATATACCCATGATCACCTCCCGAGTGATCATGGCCCGATAGTACAGCATGGCAGACGGACAAGAATGTAGGCCCACTGATGGAATACTAGCATCCTATACTAAGCATTTAGGATTGCAAGTAAGGTAACAACAGTAGTAGCAAGGACAGGCTATGCATCAGAATAGGATTAACGGAAAGCAGTAACGTGGTACACTACTCTAATGCAAGCAGTAGAGAGAAGAATAGGCGATATCTGGTGATCAAGGGGGGGCTTGCCTTGTTGCTCTGGCAAGTAGGGGTCATCAACAACATAGTCAATCGGGGCACCAGCAGCGGCGTTAGTCTCATAGTCTACCGGAGAGAAGAGGGGGAAGAAACAATGAATACAATGCAAACAGATGCACATCATGCATGACATGACAAGTAACGGTGCTAGGTGTGCCCTAACGCAGTAGGAGGTGATATCAGTGAAGGGGGAAAACAACCGGGAAAGTATTCCCGGTGTTTCGCGTTTTTGGATAGACGAATCGGAGGGGGAAAGTCGCATGTTCGCTATGCTAGGGATGTGTGGCGGACGAACAGGCTGCGTATTCTGATTTGTCTCGTCGTTCTGAGCAACTTTCATGTACAAAGTTTTCCCATCCGAGCTACGGTTTATTTTATATTAATTTAAAAAGGATTTAATCATTTTCTAGAATTAATTTAATTCTTAAAATGCATTTATGATGTCAACATGACGTCAGCCGTCAACTCTAACCGCTGACCGAGTCAACCCGTTGGGTGGGACCCGTCTGTCATTGGCTCAGGTTAGTTAAACATGGTTAATTAACTTAACTAAATGGTTAGGTTAATTCATTTTAATTAGATTAGTTAAACAGGATTAATTAACTTAATTAACTAATTAATTAATTAACTACTAATTTATTTATCTTAACATTTTTTATTCCTTTCTTAACTAGTCTGGGCAGGGGCCCACTGTCATAGGCACATTATTGTACTTAGAGTGATTAATTAAGTTAATTAATTATCTATTTAATTAATTAGGTAATTAATTAATTGATTTAATTATTTTTAATGTCTTTTTGTTTTAATAGGGGCGGCCCCATCTGTCATTGGCCCATAGGCCATGGCAGGGCAGGTTACTGGGCGCGCGCCCATGGGCACGAGCATGCCCGACCGAGCGAGCGGACGGCGGCAGCGGGCCGCGGCAGCCTAGCTCGACCCCGGTGAGGCCACCAACGGGCGCAGAGGGGAGGGGGCCGTGGCCAGCGTCAGGAGGCCGGGGCACCGGGAGGGGCAATTGCGACGAGCGGCAGCGTCAGCGGCCGCGGACGGAAGCAGGTGCGACGGTGGCGGCATTTCACACACAGGCACACGCGTGTATGCAAGGGGCAGGAGGGTTGGCCTAGACACGTCCCGGGCAGGAGCGGCACGCGCGAGGGCGGGACCGGGGCGCAGCAGGGATGCGGGCACGCCGGCGAGGTGAGCAGAGCGATGAGCGGATGCACGAGCTGGAGCGGGGAGCGTGGGCGCGCGTGTTGAAGGCCGCAGTCGGGCGTAGCCAGTCGTGGACGTGGGTGCGAGCACGATCACCAGGTGGCGCATGACAGAGAGGGAGGGGAGATGGGGTTCTCACCCCCGTTGTAAGGGAGTTCGGCGGTGAGGCGCGATGGCGCCGGCGGGGAGGAGGTCGAGGAAGGCGTTCGTCGGGGAGGTGGAGGACAAGGCGGCCACGGGCGGCGACGCAGTGGTCCGGCGAGGTGGCGACGGACGGCGGGGCACGGACGACGGCGAGCTGCGACGCGGCGACGGGGGCGCCGACTGCCGTCGGGGGGGAGAGGCGAGGTCGGGGGGTCGTGCCGGGGCGGCGGGCTCGGGTGCCCCCGATCCAAATCGGAGGGCGAGAGGAAGAAGTGGGGGATCATGGGGATCGTGGGGATCGTGTGGGGGAAAAGTGGGTGTGTCGGTGGGCTCTAGGATTCCAGGGGGTGGGAGGTTATGCAGGCGCGGCTGGGCCGGCCAGGGTGGGCTGGCCGGTTGGGGTGGGATGGGCCGAGGCTCATGGGGAGCTGGGGGTCTTCTTTTCTCTCCTTGCCTTTTCTTTTCCTTTTCTTGCTTTATTTTTCTGTTTCTTCAAATTACTTTCTGTTTTGCGTTAAGTAGAGCCAACAAATGACTTTTGTAAAATATAGGACTTGTTATATAAATACTAAACTGTGTAATGGGCTAGTACAACCAGTTCCAAATATTTTTGATTGGTTTAAATATATTTTGTTTATTTTCAAATGGTTAATTTAAATGTTGTTGGCACTGTTTTGATATTTTAATGTATTTTAATACTTCCAAATATGTTGGTTAATGCATGAAATTTAGTTAGCAAATATTTGCAACCTAACGAACATGTTAGTTTCCATGTTTGAAGAAATATTATGTATGACTTTAGTTTAAACTTTGGATTTGAACTCGGATTGGGTCAAAGTGTGGTTTAGCAAAATTAATTACGATGACATGGCACCATTAGAGTGTGACTACTGTAGATGGGTACTAGGGTGTTACAAATCTCCTCCACTATAAGAAATCTCTTCCCGAGATTTAAGAGGGGAAGTAAGGGGGAAAGTTGTGGGCACGTAATTCTGACGGATCTCTTCATTCTGGGTCTCTCTTCTCAAAGAGGTCGATAACTTTCGTTGTTGTCTTCATTTCTCTGCTTCAGGTCATCATGATGAAGTCATCATCATTTCTTCAGGATCTCCATTGTACTTACGAACATGAAAGGGGCAGCTCGACAACGATAGAAGGCTATAAGGGGTAATCGGTGGGGTTTATCCCATGAATGAACACATGGGTATATTTCGAGTTGGTCAAACGAAACACATCGAGATCCAAGTAAGAGGTGAAGTAAGAAGTTTCAAGCAGATAGACAATTGTTTGGTGTCTGAAACAAAGTGTGAAAGGGGCCTAGAGCATCGAGAGTAAGCATTGTGCCTGATAACAGAATTGATGGTTTCTCGGAAGGTGGCTCGTGAAGTACATACGAAGCCAAGCGTGAGGAATAACTTTTAGAAACAGGGGTGTACAGGAGAGTCAAGTTTCGATCCTATGGAACTGTGGGTTATGGGCCCACCACGTGGGTTAAAAGTAGGAAGGGCGTTGGCATCTTGCACGGTCATGATAGCAAGGCATGTGAGAGAATAACATGTCATTTATGTCGGCAACAACGTAGGTACCAAGGGCGAGGGATGAAGAGAACCATCTTCCTGCTCGTTGAACGAGGCGGACCAATAGGCAAAGTTCTCGTCCATCGGTGGTTACCGGAATGTCATCAACAATAGTAACAAGTTCTTACTGACAGAGTTGTACACCGAGGTGCTCACAAAAGCAGTGACTTATTACTGCTTAGATCATATAAACCTCAAGAAGGTTTAAACAAAACAATGGAAAGGAAAATGTGATTATCGGACTAAACAGAACAATGGAAAGGACAATGTGTTTAAACACATAATTCAGGGGGTATATCATTCCTGAGGACAAGCGGCGCATGATATCCATGACGGGATATAATTGTAGAAAACCCTTTAGGAAAGGGGAGAGAAATTTCATGACATTACCCACACAACGGTGTTTGAATAATTCATAAAGGGAATTTAGCATGGTGCTTCAAATGTTCTTATCGATGATCAGAGTACCACAAACATGCTTCGAGATAACATTGACATGGTCATCATGTAAAGGTCAGACTTTGGATACTCAAGGATTTATGAGGAATAACTTATAGATTAAGTCTTACAATTTCCTCATGGAAGAATGGCTAACCTTGCTAAAAAGGGAACTATAACAATAGGTCCTCCGGGCAGGTGTGTTAGGATGGCATCACCTTAACGGGTTAAAGACCAATGTTATAACTCTTGGGAATATGTTCCAACCATCATATCTGACTGAGATTCAGTTCTGATTGGTGTCAGGATACCCCAGACTCAAGATGCATGAGAAGAAAAGGTGCAACTCAAATTGACGAGATGACATTGTAAGATTCTCAGGAAATAAATTATGGAAGCAAGTTCCGAATCATGAGTTCATCATTAAACCGAGAGGATGAGGGAGTGGCTGATGGACTCAGGGATATTTCATCAAGATTAACAAAAGATGGATTTCCATAGTTATCTGAGCAAGGAGGTAACACTTGTCAGACCAAATGATATAATGATG
Source organism: Triticum aestivum (assembly GCF_018294505.1). Taxonomy (NCBI): domain Eukaryota; kingdom Viridiplantae; phylum Streptophyta; class Magnoliopsida; order Poales; family Poaceae; genus Triticum; species Triticum aestivum. The sequence continues at coordinate 164,099,600 of NC_057800.1, read as the reverse complement.
TATGCTCGAGGAAAACATACACAATTAAACATTGGTTGAAAGGTGCACCAGAAATATGGGATGGGTTGCACGATAATTGTTAGAACGGTAACTTAATGAACAAAAGAATTAAAATGAATCAACCGACCATTCACTTTAAAGCAATAGGGTTGCTAGAGGTTTTGAATTCACACATCATAGTTCAATTGCCGGTATTCCGGTTAGAAACAACAGGGGGGCCAAGAAAGAATGGTGATGGTGAGAAGTATCACTACTTCTAGAATTCTTAAGAGGTGGAGCAATCCTCACAACATTCTTGACATAAAGGACAATAATACTTCAAGATAGAACAACATACAAGCTAGATAGCAAGTTGCACCCATAACAAGAACAAGTTTGTGATGGAAGGAAGGTAAGTAGGTTCTCGATGGTAACTCAAATTACCAAGGGACGAGGATGACACTTATTATCATGACTTTGATTGGTATTCTGGAAGGAGACAAAATGTTGATGATGATCACAACAAATTTTGTTGAGAGGCTCCACGAAGAAGCAATCAAAAGCGACTGCATCAAGAAAATATTGCAGCAAAAGATTATTGAAACCACGGATACGACACAAACTCAGAATCAAGCTTGTTGTTCGAGGTGTAACAATATGATGAGGAAGATTGCTGTCGTGGTATTCTCACGAGGGTTGCAAGACGACATATGCCACAAGGTGGCTTCGTGTGAGGGCAAGACTGCTGCCAGAATATCCAGGGACGGGTATGCGAGTAGCACACGGTAGTTTACCCAGGTTCGGGGCTCTCCGGAGAGATAATACCCCTACTCCTGCATGTCTAGATATATATCTGGGTTGTACATCGGGCAGTACAAAGTGCTGCTGGAGCTGTATCTGGACTTGGTGCCATAAGCATCTGACTTGATATATATGCATATGAGCTAGTGGCTGCATGTGCCTGAGCATGCATGCGTGAGTGGCCTTGTGGCCGGCCAAGTGCATGTGGCGTGGCTATGTGTGTGGTGGATGGATGGATGGGTGCCTTATATATAGGTGAGCTAGCTTACTACCTAAGCTAGGTAGTGGCGTGGGGGGCAAGTGGGCATGGGACACCATGCCCATGAGAGATGTGTATGTGACGTGCATGCCTCCTTGTCCCTGGTGCACTTTATAAAACAGTGCCTAGGGACTGATACACTGTAGATGACGTTGCGGTATGGCCGTCTCGTCGGTGTCAGTGGTTGACTTCGGGCAGCAGTCGGCAGCCAGCTGGATGGCGCGGTCGGCAGCCGGCTGGTTGACGCAGTCGACAGCCGGCCGGGCAGAGCAGTCGGACGGGGAGCCGGCAGGAGCGGCCGGGCGGTCGGACTGAGGGGCTTTGCTAGCCCCGATGTCTTGATTTATTGTCTCGCCGTCTTCGGGGTATCCGTGTCCAATTACTCCGACAGTAGCCCCCAAGCCTCCGGGCAACTTGGCAAAGTTGGGCGAAGGTTTTTTGGCGAGTGTTCATGGAAATGATCATGAAAAAGACAAAGTTAGTCCGCGCAGATATATCAAATGTTTGCTTTTAGCATTGCAAGTTTTATGCGGAGGCTGCCGACTCAGTTTCGTCCGAGCCCCCTTAATCTTTTTCGTGTTCCCTCCGCTTTTTGGCTTGTGCTCTTGCTTGCCGGACAGTCGCTCTATGGTCTATGGCTGAGAGTGGGTCGCGAAGTGAGTGTACAGTACTTAGAGTCTGGGAGCAGATTCAACCGAGTAGATACTTGTAAAGGAAACGGTCGGATCGCCCGATCCGTTTTTCTTCCGAAACATTTTTCGCGTGGGTGGCCTTCAGCGTTCACTCTTGCTAGTCGGACAGCCGCTCTGCGGTCTATGACTAAGAGTGGGCCTTTGGATAGCCCCGAGATTTGGGTCGACTGCTGAGCAGTCGGGCTGGATCTTCCGGCAACTATCTTGTCTTCTTCTTCATGGGGGCGCGTCAGCACACCCGCTGGGTGTAGCCCCCGAGATCTGGGCCGACTGCTGGGCAGTCGAACCGGATCTTCCGGCAACTACTTTATCTTGTTCTTCGCGGGGATGCGTCAGCGCACCCGCTGGGTGTGTTGTCGGAGCAGGAGGAAGTTCAGCCGGCTTGGCACAGCCGGCAGCGTGGGTCACGACTGACCGTCCAAGTAGCGAAGCAGGCGGACGAGTCATTCAGACGGGTTTTTGTTTCTTCTCTTTCTCCTAGCCGATTTCTCTCTCTCTCCTCTCTTTTTTTCACTAAGCCGGCTGTGGGCAGTCGGCCTTGACATTTTAGCCGGACCTCGGGCAGTCGGCCACATTTTTTGTCTCGAACGCAGCCGGCGCACTGCGTTGACCCAGTCGGCCCTTTCTTTTCTCTATTTTTTTTCTTGCGAGGAGCAGTCGGCTTGACTTTTCTTCTTTCCCTCGCGTGGGGCAGCCGGATGTTGGAACCAGCAGCAAGCGAGCAGGCGAAGCCGGCGAGCGGCGGAGCCAGCCGTCCGGCTCGGGATGGAGACGGCAAGTGGCCGGAGCCGGGCGCGGAGGCCGGCAGCGGAGGCGGCCGGGTTGGGGGAGCCGGACGGGGTTTTAACTGGAAGGCTGCAGGGGCGGAGACCCGGCAGGCGGGCGCGGGAGCCGGAAGCCGGGGCCAGCCGGGGCAAGGCTGCAGTAGGTGGCCGGGCCGCGCGAGATGGAGCGGGCTCGGCCCGCGGGCGGTGCCGGCGGGTGCGACCCGGTGCCGGACAGGTGGGCGCGTGGAGGGCGGGATGCGGTAGCAGCCGGACCCGATGCACGGGGCTGGGGGAGGCATGGACCGGGGCGGAGACGAGCAACCGACCCCCGGCCGGCGCGTGGGGGCGAGGAAGCCAGCCCGGTGGTCCACGGCTTGGGCGGCAGGGCGCGATGTGGCAACTCGTGGCCGAAGGCGAAGCAGGCCAGAGCCCGGCGCGCGGGGAAGAGGCCGGGCGCGGCGAGGAAGAGCCGCCGGGGCCGGGTGCTGGAGAGGTTGGCCCGAAGGGAGGCATTCGGAGGTGCACGCGCGAGGCGCGGGCAGGGCAGCGCGAGCGCAAGGTGAGGGGCGCGGTCGCGGCAACGCGGGGCAACCCGACGTAGATTAGGCCAGCGCGCTGCTGGGTCAGTCGAACGACACGGGAGCCGGCCAAGACGCGCAGAACCCAGCCAGCACCGTGCGGTGAGACGGCGCGCGAAGCAGTGAACAGGGGCCAAGCGCGCGGGAGGGAGGCGACGCAGTTGTGCGGGCGTCACGGTGGCCAGGCACGGGAGGAGCGAGGCGGGCGAGGCCTGCTGGCCTGGGGTGCAGCAGCGTGGTGGGTAGGAGCTCGGTCGCATGACCGCACTGGGAGACGAGCTGGAGCAACAGACAGAGCACTGGGCGGAGCTTGATGGTGATGATATCTGACTCGTGCACAGGCAGTGTACGACTTGTATCTGGCAAGTGTAGGACGTAGTGTATGGCCAATGTATGGGACATATATGGCTAGTGTACAGGCCAGATCTGGCTATGGTACGGCTAATGATTTGACCATTGTTGACTTGTATCTAGCTAGCTTGTATAGACGAAATGTGGAGAAGCGAAAATGCATTCCGGCGTGAGCAAGCCACAGCGCGGAGAAGAGCAGACGCGAGCGGCGCGTGGATGGATGCGGCCGACCAAAACGAGGCATCGCACGCGGCGTGCGCGCGCACGGACGAACGGACGGCGCTGCGTTGGCGATGACGAAGATGGCGAAGCCGACGGCGAGGACGCGCCGTCCCGCACGGCCGCTCCGGGGGCGGGTCGAAGTCAAGCCCCCGAGCGCTACGGGAGAGACGGCGCGACGCCGCGGCGGAGATGACGAAGATGGTCCAGCCCGCACTGCGAAACCAGCAGCAGCGCGGTAGCATAGTACCGCCCCACGGTGGGCGTCAAATGTCGTGGTATTCTCACGAGGGGTGCAAGACGACATATGCCACAAGGTGGCTTCGTGTGAGGGCAAGACTGCTGCCGGAATATCCAAGGACGGGTATGCGAGTAGCACGTGGTAGTTTACCCAGGTTCGGGGCTCTCCGGAGAGATAATACCCCTATTCCTGCATGTTTGGATATATATATATATATGTGTGTTGTACACTGGGCAGTACAAAGTGCTGCTGGAGCTGTATCTGGACTTAGTTCCATAGGCATCTGACTTAGTATATATGCATATGAGCTAGTGGCTGCATGTGCCTGAGCATGCATGCGTGAGTGGCCTTGTGGCTGGCCAAGTGCATGTGGCGTGGCTATGTGTGTGGTGGATGGGTGGATGGGTGCCTTATATATAGGTGAGCTAGCTTACTACCTAAGCTAGGTAGTGGCGCGGGGGGCAAGTGGGCATGGGACACCATGCCCATGAGAGATGTGTATGTGACGTGCATGCCTCCTTGTCCCTGGTGCACTTTATAAAACAGTGCCCAGGGACAGATACACTGTAGATGACGTTGCGGTATGGCCGTCTTGTTGGTGTCGGTGGTTGACTTCGGGCAGCAGTCGGCAGCCGGCTGGTTGACGCAGTCGGCAGCCGGCAGCCGGCCGGGCAAAGCAGTCGGACGGGGAGCCGGCAGGAGCGGCCGGGCGGTCGGACTAAGGGGCTTTGCTAGCCCCGATGTCTTGATTTATTGTCTCACCATCTTCGGGGTATCCGTGTCCAATTACTCCGACAATTGACGTAAGCTTAGCTCATCGTCGAAAATTGTGCTCTGAAAAAAAGGACTAGGTAGCACAGTTAAAATTTAGCACAATAATGATATAGCCGATCAGGCTAGGAATGATTTGAAGGATTATTAAACTCGTAAGCAATGAAAATTACTTAGAGTTACTGAATCGGAGTGCGGAATCGATTCACTTATCGGTGTTCTCGAGTGAAATAACTCAGAACCCGGGGGAAATCTAAAATCGGTGAGAAGCAATACTAGATGAAGACTCATAGGAAGCAACAGGGTTCTTTGATATTCTCGAGATACTGGAGGGTATTACTCAAAGGAAGATCGACATAGGGGTTGCAGAGATGTATTGATCCACAGAAGACAAGTGTTTTCACTTGCTTGAGAAATGGGATCAAGTAGAAAATATGGTCGGAACCACGATTGCAAAGGATCAATTCACAGATACCAGATAATATTATATCAAGGAAACAATTATTTACAAGAAGCTTCCATGATAGGATCTACATCGTGTCCATGGGCATGAACACAAGTTCAAGGTCGACTCCCCCTTCTTTAGTGTATAACCTTCCATTCACCTCTCGCCTTTCGAAAATGAAATTAGTTGTTGAAAATTTTACCTAGTGCAATACCAGATAAGTATGGCCCGTGAAATTTTCCGGGTTCACACAGATTAAGGAAGGCATTGGTTCAACCCATCTGGGCATCGTAGAAACATATACCACAAACTTTAGGAGTAAATAATACAAGCTCGAAAGTGGAGCATGGTTGGCAAAAGTAGAGGATACAATTTACCAAAGGCATTATGTATCAGGTAAAGAACTCACAAGAATTTTGGTTGTGAAGAACACTATTGGATAATAACCTGGCAATGGGTATGGAGGTCCACAACGGGGCTGATGTGAGTATCGGTACTCAATCAGAGGAAGAAGGAATGCCAAGGCATCGGATTATAGAATCAAATGACTAATTCAAAGCTTAATGCAAAGAAATTTTATGATTTCCAAATCAAGAGATCAGAAGCAATGTTCTGATTAGGGATGGATAAGTTGAATAGCCTTAGGGGTACAATCGACAACAATTTGATTGGTCAAGAACCAATTTCATTTAAAAGAATGGCAGCTCAGTCGGAAAGGTAATTTATAAGGATCAACCATGATTGCGGGCATTCGCAAACATATTGAATCAACGGACTCAAAATGATAATGACAAGGGATGCCAATAAGACTACGAGACTTATGGGATTCACTATAATGCAAGCAAGCAAGAATTTCAAGAGCAATAGGCTGCTAGGGATTTTCGGAAGATCGAATGGTATTTCGATTTGTGAAACACATGAACAACTGGGAATGAGCGGATACTCGATAAGTGTGAGGAATTATCCATAAGGGTATTCATGTGGCTAAGAATTGTAAGGCAGTAGGCACACAGTATTCTCAGAACAATAGAGAGAATTTCAAGGTATCTTGTAATAACAAGATCAACAGGGAATGATTGTATGAATGGAAAGTGTATGTGGTTATCCATAGGGTTTATCAATGGAATGGAATTGCAAAAGCGATGGCACAAAGTCTCGGGGGAACATCTGAGAGTATTGTCAGAATCATCTGTTGAAGTAGTCGATCATTCGGACTGAGGGGCTCTCCGGGAGAAAGTATTTACGAGAACCTAGAGTTAGAGTTAGCAAATCATTTAACCCAGATAGGAGAGAGATCAGAGTCCCAGAGTATAGACGAGGAGTAAAAGATCCTAATACCACCCAATGGCGATGTGGGCCCATGGGCCGCACAGCCATGTTAGTAAAACAGTTTTCATCGACTAGACTCAACTTCGGCCAAGGAGTGTGGAAGGGGATTCCTACAGGCAGTCGGCTCTGATACCAACTTATGACGCCCCCGATTTGACCGTACACTAATCATACACGCAAATGTGTATGATCAAGATCAAGGACTCACAGGAAGATATCACAACACAACTCTAGACACAAATTAAAATAATACATGCTTTATATTACAAGCCAGGGGCCTCGTGGGCTCGAATACATAAGCTCAAAAACACAAGAGTCAGCGAAAGCAACAATATCTGAGTACAGACATAAGTTAAACAAGATTGCCTTAAGAAGGCTAGCACAAAAGTAGCAACGATCGAAAAGGCAAGGCCTCCTGCCTGGGACCTCCTAACTACTCCTCGAAGTCGAACTCCACATAGAATCATCCTCGGGATCCTCTGGCTCCTGGACTCCATCATGTGATCGCAGTAACCAGGAAAAGGGGAAAAAGAAATATGAAAGCAACCGTGAGTACTCATCCAAAGTACTGGCAAGCAAGGAGCTACACTACATATGCATTGGTATCAATGAAAGGGGTAGTATATGTGGACTGAACTGCAGAATACCAGAATAAGAGGGGGGATAGCTAGTCCTATCGAAGACTACGCTTTTGACAGTCTCCATCTTGAAGCAGTAGAAGAGAGTAGATGGTAAGTAACCAAGTATCATCGCATAGCATAACCCTACCCGGTGATCCTCTCCTCGTCGCCCTGTGAGAGAGCGATCACCGTGTTGTATCTGGCACTTGGAAGGGTGTGTTTTATTAAGTATCCGGTCCTAGTTGTCATAAGGTCAAGGTACAACTCCGGGTATCCTTTTACCGAGGGACACGTCTATTCGAATAGATAAACTTCCCTGCAGGGGTGCATCATATTTCCCAACACGCTCGATCCCCTTTGTCCAGACACACTTTTCTGGGTCATGCCCGGCCTTGGAAGATCAACACATCGCAGCCCTACCTAGGCACAACAGAGAGGTCAGCACGCCGATCTAAATCCTATGCGCGGAGGGGTCTGGGCCCATCGCCCATTGCACACCTTCACGTTGCGTACGCGTCCGGTGAGCAGACCTAGCAACCTCCATTACAAAGGAAGTTGCATTACGCGGTCCAACCCGGCGTGCGCCGCTCAGTCACTGATGTTACAAAGGCTTCGGCTGATACCACGACGTCGAGTGCCCATAAATGTTCCCGCGTAGTTGGTTAGTGCATATAGGCCAGACTCAGATCAAATACCAAGATCTCGTTAAGCGTGTTATTTTGAATTAATCGTGAACACTGACCAGGGCCAGGCCCACCTCTCACCTAGGTGGTCTCCACCTTCCATGTTGCTGCACCACAAAGTAACAGTCGGGGGCCGTCGGGAACCCAAGCCCACCACTACCTGGATGGAACCACCTGCCCCTTCAGCCCCCACATCGGAATCACTTGCGGGTACTCTACGAGCCGACCCGACTTTAGTCACCACAAGTATCATATAATATGTATATAAGTATATACCCATGATCACCTCCCGAGTGATCACGGCCCGATAGTATAGCATGGCAGACGGACAAGAATGTAGGGCCACTGATGGAATACTAGCATCCTACACTAGGCATTTAGGATTGCAGGTAAGGTAACAACAGTAGTAGCAAGGACAGGCTATGCATCAGAATAGGATTAACGGAAAGCAGTAACATGGTACACTACTCTAATGCAAGCAGTAGAGAGAAGAATAGGTGATATCTGGTGATCAAGGGGGGCTTGCCTTGTTGCTCTGGCAAGTAGGGGTCATCAACAACGTAGTCAATCGGGGCGCCAGTAGCGGCGTCAGTCTTGAAGTCTACCGGAGAGAAGAGGGGGAAAAACAATGAATACAATGCAAACAGATGCACATCGTGCATAACATGACAAGTAATGGTGCTAGGTGTGCCCTAACGCAGCAGGAGGTGATACTGGAGAAGGGGGGAAACAACCGGGAAAGTATTCCCGGTGTTTCGCGTTTTTGGACAGACGAACCGGAGGGGGAAAGTTGCGTGTTCGCTATGCTAGGGATGTGTCGCGGACGAATGGGTTGCGTATTCATATTCGTCTCGTCGTTCTGAGCAGCTTTCATGTACAAAGTTTTTCCATCCGAGCTATGGTTTATTTTATATTAATTTAAAAAGGATTTAATCATTTCTAGAATTAATTTAATTCTAAAATGCATTTATGATGTCAGCATGACATCGGCGGTCAACTCTAACCGTTGACCGGGTCAACCCGTCAGGTGGGACCCGTCTGTCATTGGCTCAGGTTAGTTAAACATGGTTAATTAACTTAACTAAATGGTTAGGTTAATTCATTTTAATTAGATTAGTTAAACAGGATTAATAACTTAATTAACTACTAATTTATTTATCTTAACATTTTTATTCCTTTTTTAACTAGTCTGGGGCAGGGGCCCACTGTCATAGGCACATTAGTGTACTTAGAGTGATTAATTAAGTTAATTAATTAGGTAATTAATTAATTTATTTAATTATTTTTAATGTCTTTTTTGTTTTAACAGGGGCGACCCCATCTGTCATTGGCCCATAGCCCAAGGCGGGGCGGGTTACTGGGCGCACGCCCATGGGCACGAGCATGCCCGACCGACCGAGCGGACGGCGGCGGGCCGCGGTGGCCTGGCACGACCCCGGTGAGGCACCGACGGGCGCATAGGGGAGGGGGACGTGGCCAGCGTCAGGAAGCTGGGGCATCGGGAGGGGCGACTGCGACGAGCGGCAGCGTCATCGGCCGCGGACGGAAGCACGTGCGACGGTGGCGGCGTTTCTCACGCGGGCATGCGCGTGTATGCAGGGGGGCGGGAGGGTTGGCCTGGACACGTCCCGGGTAGGAGCAGCACATGCGAGGGCGGGACCGGGGCGCGGCAGGGATGCGGGCATGCCAGCGAGGTGAGCGGGGCGATGGGCGGATGCACGAGCTGAAGCGGGGAGCGTGGGCGCGCGTGTTGAAGGCCGCAGTCGGGCGTAGCCGGTCATGGCCGTGGGTGCGAGCATGATCATCGGACGGCGCATGACAGAGAGGGAGGGGGAGATGGGGTTCTCACCCCCATTGTAGGGGAGTTTGGCGGAGAGGCGCGATGGCGCCGGCAGGGAGGAGGTCGAGGAAGGCGTCCATCGGGGAGGTGGAGGACAAGGCGGCGACGGGCGGTGATGCAGTGGTCCGGCGAGGTGGCAACGGTTGGCGGGGCGCGGACGAGCGAGCTGCGACGCGGCGAAGGGGGCGCCGGCTGCCGTCGGGGGGGCGGCGAGGTCGGGGGGTCGCGCAGGGGCGGCGGGCTCGGGTGCCCCCGATCCAGATCGGGGGGCCGAGAGGAAGAGGTGGAGGATCGAGGGGATCGTGGGGATCGTGTGGGGGAAAAGTGGGTGTGTCGGTGGGCTCTAGGGTTCCAGGGGTGGGAGGTTATGCAGGCGCGGCTGGGCCGGCCGGGGTGGGCTAGCCGGTTGGGGTGGGATGGGCCGAGGCCCATGGGGAGCTGGGGGTCTTCTTTTCTCTCCTTGCCTTTTCTTTTCCTTTTCTTGCTTTATTTTTCCGTTTCTTCAAATTATTTTCTGTTTTGCGTTAAGTAGAGCCAACAAATGACTTTTGTAAAATATAGGACTTGTTATATAAATACTAAACTGTGTAATGGGCTAGTACAACCAGTTCCAAATATTTTTGATTAGCTTAAATATATTTGTTTATTTTCAAATGGTTAATTTAAATGTTGTTGGCACTGTTTTGATATTTTAATGTATTTTAATACTTCCAAATATGTTGATTAATGCATGAAATTTAGTTAGCAAATATTTGCAACCTAACGAACATTTTAGTTTCCATGTTTGAAGAAATATTATGTATGAATTTAGTTTAAACTTTGGATTTGAACTCGGATTGGATCAAAGTGAGGTTTAGCAAAATTAATTATGATGACATGGCACCATTAGAGTGTGACTACTGTAGATGAGTACTAGGGTGTTAGAGAAAGTCCTTCGGGACAGCACCTCCGCGTCATCCTTGGCCTTGGGAGAGTGAGCGGCCGGCGGTGACTCGCTGGCCATCACCTTGGAATCCAACGAACCTCCTAACGAGGATCGCTGGGAGCTGTTGTGGGTCGTACTGTAATAACATAACCAATCATGTCAATACAATAAGGAGGAAAGACTCGATTTATGGGCAGATGTGAGGTTTAGCACTTACGATGCAGCCTGAGGCTTAGTGCGGGGGCGTTGCTCCGGACTGCTCTCAACGTCCCATGCGGAGCTGCCCATGAGTGGGCCTTTCCCCTTCTTGGGCACCTCCGCCTCCAGAATTCTGGAGGCCGCCCTCTTCTTCCTCCCCCCCATCAAGGGGAGAGTTGCTTTCCTCCTCCTCCTCATCCTCGTTGTCTTCGGCGGCGGAGGAGCGGGTCTTGTCTTTGGATGTCATGTCCGAGGTGCCCTTGCGGCGGGGGCCACTCCGGACCCCCCTTGGCCTTTCCTGTGGCCTTCTTATCTGGCGCCTTATAAGGTGCCGGCTCCAGCATCTTCGCTAAACGCGGGATGACTGGTTCTTCAGGCAGGGGAGCCGGACACCGGATCTGCTTCGCCGTCTTCAACTAGTTCTGAAGAAGCGATGATAATAAAAGCTTTGATATCGTCCTTGAAACAAGCAAGTAGGGAATGTGTTGAAAATAACATACCTCGTTGGGGAGGTGGTTAATGTCGTGACCACAGTCCGAATTTGTGGCCGGCGGTATCTCGTTGCCCTTGAAGAGAAACTTCCAGGCATCTTCATGAGTTGTTTCGAAGAGCCTCTCCAGGGTATGGTGTTTCTTCGGGTTGAAATCCCATAGAGGGCGGCTTCGGCTCTGGCAGGGGAGGATCCGGTGCACCAGCATCACTTGGATTACATCGACGAGCTTGATGTCTTTATCCATCATGCTTTTAATGCGCATTTGCAGTGCAATCAGCTCGTCTAATGAACACTAGTTCGGGCTCTTCTCGACCCAGGAGGTGAGTCACACGGGAGCGCCGGAGTTGAATTCGGCAGCCGCGGCCCAGGTGGCATCGCAGGGTTCGGTGATGTAGAACCATTGTTTCTGCCATTCCTTGATAGACTCCACGAATGTGCCTTTTGGCCAAGAGACATCGGTGAGCTTGCTCACCACGGCGCCTCCGCACTCTGCGTGCTGGCCATCCACCACCTTTGGCTTCACATTGAAGATTTTGAGCCATAGCCCGAAGTGGGGTTGGATGCGGAGGAAGGCCTCGCACACGACGATGAATGCCGAGATATTGAGGAAGGAGTTCGGGGATAGGTTGTGGAAGTCTATCCCGTAGTAGAACATTAGCCCGCGAACGAAGGGGTGGAGTGGAAACCCTAGCCTGCGGACGAAATGGGGGATGAATACTACCCTCTCGTTGGGCTTCGGCGTGGGAATGATTTGTCCCTGGGCTGGAAGACGGTGGGCGATTTCCTTCGCCAGGTACCCGGCTGCCCGAAGCTTGGCGATGTCCTCCTCCTTGACGAAAGAAGTCATCCACTTGCCTTGACCTCCGGATCCGGACATGGTTGAGTGCTTTCTCAAGTGGGAAATAGATGAGAACTTGGGCGCTGGAGCTCAAGGGTGGAAAGGCAGAAGGAGAGAGAAGGCGTGGGAGAAGAAAGGGGAATCTTATCTCCTTATAAGGGGGCAGTGAATATTGAACGCCCCCACTAGCCTTAAAATTTGCCTACTCCCAAGGGCTGTGTAAATGGCACGCTTGGGTTACCCACACCCGTATCGATGAGAATCTCGCAATAAGGGGGCACGATCTCTGCTTCGATAAGACGTGCCAACGGCAACCGCGTCTCGAAACGTGGAACGGCACACACAAAACGGTCCGAAATTATGACCAGGTGGACGTGATGTCATGTTGTAAAAAGTTGTCAGCAGATTGGACTCGTGGAGTATTATATTCTCTCTGCGGTTGTGTATGGTGTGTGACAGGTCCAGATACAATCATCGCGTTCGGAGACTATCTTGGAGTTCGGAAAAAAGGGAACCCGCCTTGCAATGCCGAAGACAAATCTGTGCGCCGGACTCCTCGTCATTGAAGCCAGGTTCAGGGGCTACTGAGGGAGTCCTGGACTAAGGGGTCCTCGGACGTCCGGCCTGTTAGCCATGGGCCAGACTGATGGGCTGTGAATATGCGAAGACCGAAGCCTGCACCCGTGTTCGGATGGGACTCTCCTTGGCGTGGAAGGCAACCTGGGCGGCCGAATATGTAGATTCCTTTCCTTTGTAACCGACCTTGTGTAACCCTAGATCCTCCCGGTGCTTATATAAACCAGAGGACTTAGTCCAGAAAGGACAGATAGTCACTACCATAGCCATACAAGCTAGACCTCTAGGGTTTAGCTATTACGATCTCGAGGTAGATCAACTCTTGTAATACTCGTATTCATCAATATCAATCAAGCAGGACATAGAGCATTACCTCCATAGAGAGGGCCCGAACCTGGGTAAACATCGTGTCCCCTATCTCCTATTACCATCGACCTTAGACTCATAGTTCGGGACCCCCTACCCGAGATCTGCCGGTTTTGACACCGTAGTGCCTGACAATGACCTTGTGATGGTGGTGGCGTCGGTGATCCCACAGCCGGGCGACATGACCATGCCAATTGTGGTAGAAGATACATCCCACTGCCTCCACTGCCTCGCTGCTCTAGGCGCATCAGGATGATGAAGGAGAAGGAGAAGGAGGAGTGAACTATGTCAGGTATGTCAGATCTCCAAAATGATCTATACTTAGCTTTGTTTCCTCCGAAATGACCTAAGTTAGCTTTAATATGCTAAGTTATCTCTAATATGCTTAGTTACCTAGGTTTGCTCAATAATGACATACACTTGGCTTACTTGTGTAAAAATGGCATATTTATGCTTAGTTAACTCGAAAATGGCATAATTAGTTAAGTTAGCTCCAAAATGACACATTTAACCTAGGTTAGCTCCAATATGATCCATTTTACCTAGGTTAGCTCCAAAATGACCAAGTTTACCTAGGTTATCTCCAATATGATCCATTTTAGCTAGGTTAGCTCCAAAATGATCCATTTTACCTACGTTAGCTCAAAAATGACGTAATTACTTATGTTAGCACATAAATGACCTATACTTACCTTATTTTCCTCCAAATTGACATAATAAGCTTAGCTAGCTAAAAATGGCATAATTACCTATGTAAGCTCTAAAATGACACAAATAAGGAATAAGAAGAAGAAAAACAGGGAAGGGGAGAAAAGGAAAGAATAGAAGAAGAAAAAGAAGAAAAAGAAAGAATAAAAGAAGAAGAATGAGAAGGAAAGGGGTAAAAACCTTCTTCTTCTTCTAGTCTTCTTCTTCTTCTCCAAAATGACCTAAGTAGCTGTAATATGCTTAGTTACCTAGGTTAGCTCAATAAAGACCTATACTCAGCTGCTTTATATCAAAAATTGCATAATATGCTTAGTTCACTCAAAAATGGCATAATTATCTAGGTTAGCTCCATTTTACCTAAGTATGCTTACTTCTTCTTCTAGTCTTCTTCTTCTAGTACTCTTCTTCTAACTTTCTTGTTTCCCATTTTGCAGATTTCATTTACTTCACGGAAGCTTGCATGGATGAAGTGCTTATTTTCCCTTTCTGCTTTTATTTTGTATCGATGAACAATGTGGAACTTGTTATATGGATGGGTGGATAGGTGTTGGATGAACAATGTGAAACTATTGTAATATGTATGGATGGAACTATGTGTTGGTTATGTATGTATATATGATGAAACTTGTGTGTTGGATATGTCTACTGTGAAATTTGTGTGTTCAAACTTGTGTGTTGAAATCGATTGAATTTAAGAAAAAACAGAAGAAAAAAAGGGGCTATACAGGCTCTTAGCCGTCCGCTGGCAGACAGCAAAGAGATTTGCCATCAGCCAACAGATGGCAAAGTTGCCACGTGGTAGCTACCTATGCAACCTGGGGGCTGGCCTATTTGGTTACTTTGATGTCCGCTGGCTGACGGCAAAGATGAAATGGTCTTTGCCATCCGCCAGCTGATGGCAAAGCGCACCGGTAACCCCCTAACGGCCATAAGCTGCCACGTGTGCCATCCAGGTCCTTTGTCGTCTAATGGCGGATGGCAAAGACCATTTCATCTTTGCCGTCCGCCGGCAGACGGCAAAGAGCCCTTCGCCGCAGCCTATTCAGCCGGACCTGTTGCCATCTGCTGACAGACGGCAAAGGCCTTTGCCATTAGCCATGACGGACAGCAAAGTGTCTGATTCCTCTAGTGGCAATCCCTACTCACTCACATTGATATCTATTGATGGGCATCTCCATAGAACGTTGATACGCCTAGTTGATGTGAGACTATCTCCTTCCTTTTGCCTTCTCCACAACCACTGTCTATTCCACCTATAGTGCTATGTCCATGGCTCGCGCTCATGTATTGCGTGAAAGTTGAAAAAGTTTGAGAACATCAGAAGTATGAAACAATTGCTTGCTTGTCATCGGGGTTATGCATGATTTAAATATTTTGTGTGATGAAGATGGAGCATAACCAGACTATATGATTTTGTAGGGATAACTTTCTCTGGCCATGTTATTTTGAGAAGACATGATTGCCTTGTCAGTATGCTTGAAGTATTATTGTTTTTATGTCAATATTAAACTTTTGTTTTGAATCTTATGGATCTGAATATTCTTGCCACAATAGAGAAGATTACATTGATAAATATGTTAGGTAGCATTCCACATCAAAAAATTTGTTTTTATAATTTACCTACTCGAGGACGAGCAAGAATTAAGTTTAGGGATGCTTGATACGTCTCCAACGTATCTATAATTTTTTATTGTTCCATGCTATTATATTATCTGTTTTGGATGTTTTATATGCATTAATATGCTATTTTATATAACTTTTGGGACTAACTTATTAACCTAGAGCCCAGTGTCAGTTTATGTTTTTCCTTATTTTTGAGTTTCGTAGAAAAGGAATATCAAACGGAGTCCAATTGACCTAAAAATTTACGGAGAATATTTTTGGAAAATATAAAAAATACTGAAACAAAGAGTTATCGGAGAGGAGTCCCGAGGCCACCACAAGGGTGGAGGGCGCCCCCTAGGGCGCGCCCCCCCATCCTTGTCGTCGCCTCGTGGGCTCCCTGGCTTGTTCTCGACGCCAACACCTCTTATAAATCCCAAAAACCCCAGAACAGAACCTAGATCAGGAGTTCCACCGCCATAAGCCTCTGTAGCCACCAAAAACCAATCGGGACACTGTTCTAGCACCCTGTCGGAGGGAGAAATCATCATCGGTGGCCATCTTCATCATCCCTGCGCTCTCCATGACGAGGAGGGAGTAGTTCACCCTCAGGGCTGAGGGTATGTACCAGTAGCTATGTGTTTGATCTCTCTCTCTCTCTCATGTTCTTGATTTGGCATGATCTTGATGTACCGCGAGCTTTGCTACTATAGTTGGATCTTATGATGTTTCTCCCCCTCTACCTTCTTGTAATGGACTGAATTTTCCCTTTGAAGTTATCTTATCGGATTGAGTCTTTAGGGATTTGAGAACACTTGATGTATGTCTTGCATGTGCTTATTTGTGGTGACAATGGGATATTCACGTGATCCACTTGATGTATGTTTTGGTGATCAACTTCCGGGTTCTGTGACCTTGTGAACTTATTGTGATAGCCTGGCTTAATAGGGATGATAAACTACTCATATCAATAAGGAATTCCTTCTTTTCCGGAAACCCATTCAGACAAAACTCCAAAGTTAAGCGTGCTCAGCTTGGAGTAATTTTAGGATGGGTGACCGACCGGGAAGTTGCTCCCGGGTGTGCACGAGTGAGGACAAAGTGCGCAGAAAAGACTAGTATTGATCTGTGGGGCCAGTCTAGATCCCGCCAAGAGTAACGACCACCGGTGGGTGTGTCCGGGGCGTTACAAGTTGGTATCAGAGCCGATCCTCGTGGTTACACAGATGTTTGCGGACAGATGCGCGGTCATGTTGTTCATGACATTTGTGACTCATCGTGGCACCCGGCATGGCACATGTACCGGACTGGATGCACAGACGTATGTGCCAAGAGGGAACATTCATGTGGCCCGACGAGGACGTCGGTTCCTCTGAGTGGGGGTGTATGTGATAGCCTGGCTTAATAGGGATGATAGACTACTCATATCAATAAGGAATTCCTTTTTTTCCGGAAGCCCATTCAGACAAAACTCAAAAGTTAAGCGTGCTCAGCTTGGAGTAATTTCAGGATGGGTGACCGACCGGGAAGTTGCTCCCGGGTGCGCACGAGTGAGGACAAAGTGCGCAGAAAAGACTAGTATTGATCTATGGGGCCAGTCTAGATCCCGCCAGGAGTAACAACCACCGGCGGGTGTGTCCGGGGTGTTACACTTATGCATAGTGGTTGGCACACGTTTTCGTCTTGACTCTCCGGTAGAAACTTTGGGGCACTCTTTGAAGTTCTTTGTGTTGGTTTGAATAGGTGAATCTAAGATTGTGTGATGCATATCGTATAATCAAACCCGCGGATACTCGTGGTGACATTGGAGTATCTAGGTGACATTAGGGTTTTGGTTGATGTGTGTCTTAAGGTGTTATTTTAGTACGAACACTAGGATGTGATGCATATCGTATAATCAAACCCGCGGATACTCGTGGTGACATTGAAGTATCTAGGTGACATTAGAGTTTTGGTTGATGTGTGTCTTAAGGTGTTATTTTAGTACGAACTCTAGGTCTGTTTGTGACACTTATAGGAATAGCCCAATAGATCGATCAGAAAGAATAACTTTGAGGTGGTTTCATACCCTACAACAATCTCTTCATCTGTTCTCCGCTATTAGTGACTTTGGAGTGACTCTTTGTTGCACGTCGAGGGATTGTTATATGATCTAATTATGTTATCGTTGTTGAGAGAACTTGCACTAGTGAAAGTATGAACCCTAGGCCTTGTTTCCAAGCATTGCAATACCATTTTCGCTCACTTTTGTTATTAGTTACCTTGCTGTTTTTTTTATATTTTCAGATTACAAAAACCTATATCTACCATCCATATTGCACTTGTATCACCATCCCTTCATTGAACTAGTGCACCTATACAATTTATCATTGTATCGGGTGTGTTGCGGACACAAGAGACTCTTTGTTATTCGGTTGCAGGGTTGTTTGAGAGAGACCATCTTCATCCTATGCCTCCCACGGATTGATAAACCTTAGGTCGTCCACTTGAGGGAAATTTGCTACTGTCCTGTAAAACTCTACACTTGGAGGCCCAACACGAGTCTACAAGAAGAAGGTTGTATAGTAGAAATCATGTCCTTTCTTTGAACTCCTTGAGACGTTTGAGTGACTCCTCAAACGCCATCTCCTCCATGTTGTAGAATTGCTTGATTCCGGCCACCGCGGTGTACAGGCTGTCTGGCACAGTGTCGAGCAACTTCTTCACCATGGCGTTGTCGTCGAGCGTCGACCCGAGCATCGCGTACCTTGCCACCATGCCGCTGACCTTCCCGGCGTACTCGTCCAGCTTGTCGTCGTCCAATCGCAGGCAATCAAACTCGCCGCAGCGTCCGAGCCTCGCCGCCCGCACCCGATCAACGCCGATGAAGCAAACCTTGAGGGAGTCCCATACCTCCTTCGCGGTTGGCTTCGTCGCCACCTGCATCAGCAAGTCCTCCGGCAACGCACCCAGCATCGCCACCCACGTCGTCTTGCTCTTCCCGGTGTCGACCGCCGCGCCCATCATCAGAGCCACCGCACTCCACAGCCCCTGGGAATCAAGGATAGCCTCCGCCTTGATCGCCCAGGCGGTGTAGTTCATCATCGTCAATGGCGGCAGCTGCAATGCCATCGCCCCGCCACCACCCTCGTGAGGGACGAGCGACATGGCCGCCGACAGGATCGCACCGAGGCTCTGTATATCAAATGTTGTTGCCGCGGGCCTAGCTAGAACTCTCTCTCTCTCTCATTGTTGCACGGAGGTAGAAGAAGGAGCTAAACACAAGTACACAAAGAACCCAGCCGCACGTACGGCATACTATTTCTCTCTTCCAACTGGTTGGCTCAGCCATATAAGAGTACACGGAGGGAGCTTTATACGCGGGTGCACTCATGCCACCATGCACCACTCCAGCCCACGCACCCATGATGCGCTCCACTATATCCACGGTCTGCACACCTCGCGCATGACACGGGTTTCCCTAACAGATCACAACATGCATGCACGTCCAGAGCGCGACTCCGTTCAACGACCTCGCGACTTGCCCAGCACGACTCATGACTCGGACGCGGCCACATACCAGCATCTGACCTGGACCTATACACATACGCACACAATACCAACCCGAACACGGACACGGCACGCACCAGCGTCCGATATAAACCTACACACACACACTCGCCATGCTTCCGCTGCATCCGGCATGTCCCACGCGCACTCGACATGCCCGACGAGCCCGATCACACCAGTGCGTCCGACACGTCACACGCGCACCCGACGCTCTTGACGAGACCGACCACACCACACGCCATGGCTTATTGCAACAGGGCACAACCCACCAGGGTGCGCTTGGGGGCCCAGGCGTGCCCTGGTGTCTTGTGCTCACCAGGGTGGCCCCCTCTGATAGTTATTTGCTCCGGTATTTTTTATATATTTCAAAACAATTCTCCGTAATTTTCAGCTCATTTGGAGATGTGCAGAATAGGTAACTCCGAGGTAGCTTTTTCATGTCCAGAATTCCAGCAGCCGATATTCTCCCTCTTTGTGTAAACCTTGCATATTATGAGAGAAAAGGCATTAGAATTACTCCATAAACCATTATTATGCATAAAAACATTGTAAAATAACAGTAGGAAAACATGATGCAAAATGGACGTATCAACCATTGAAGAATTCGGAAGTCCTTTCCATTATTGAATGTAATGGCAGAGAGATTGTTAAGGAGAACCGCCTCAAACTTCTTGCATTTCAGAGAGCTTGCTGAAAATAAAGAGCCACTATTAGGTGGGATACTGTGGGTGATGAATATTCAATGTCTTTCAGGCTAAAGCCCTATTAAATCTAGACACGCATTTTTGTTATGAATGATGAGCCTATTTCTGAATTCCATAATCATCAACCTAAATCTACTCTCCTTTGGAGAGCCTTTAAGGCTAAACTTGGGACTTTCATGCAAACTTCCTATCTGCTGGATTTGAACTCTCTTATTCAAATATGTGATGATCTTCATTGTCTAGAGTTCCCTTTTCCAAGACTAATATTGATGACGCCGGGAAAATGCCTATGGGCAAAGCTCCTAGACCAGATAGATTTAGTGGTGCTTTCATCAAAGCTTACCGGAGCATTACTTGTGAAGACCCAATCTCATTGTGGATTTCTATCATGGCAGGGTCAATTTGCAAAGCATCAATGCTTCATATATTACCTTGTTTCTTAATAAAGATACCCCCTTGACTACTGGAGACTTCAGGCCTACCTCCTTGCTCAATTGCACAAATAAGATCATTACTAATTGTTGACTAATAGAATGCACTCTATCATTCTTAAACTCATTTGCATTAATCAGTATGGATTTATCCAAAACAAGACCATTCAAGACTTCCTTGGTTGGGCTTTTGAATATCTCATCAGTGCCATCACTCCAGGAAAAAATTGGTCCTAAAATTGGACTTTGAAAAGGCCTTTGAGCTGGTTGAACATATAACTTTTGAATATTCTTAGAGCTAAAGGTTTTGGAAATAGATGGATGATATGGATGCAAATGATCTTCAATTTTTGCACGTCATCTATTTTTCTTAATGCTATCCCTCATAAGTAATTCCAATGTAAAGGAGGTGTCAGGCAAGGGGAACCTATGTCATCCCACCTCTTTGTCTTGGCTGCTGACCTTCTTCAAAATGTGTTCAATGAAGCCATAGACACAAAGTTCATTCAATCTCCTTTACAAGTTCATTCTTGCCCTAATTTTCGAATTTATTCAGTATGGTGATGATACTATTCTTGTCCTTCCTTCTGAGAAGTTTCAACTATGTCAAATCAAGATGCACACTCTAGTTTAAAAATTAACTACAACAAGTATGTCTTAGTTCCAACTAATGTACCTAATGAGAGAATGGCAACCTTGACAAAAATTCTAGCATGCCAACATGGGTCATTTCCATTCACCTATATTGGCTTGCCTATGCATAGATCTAAGCCAAAGATTGAAGACTTTAATCCCATTATGCAGAGAATTGAGAAAAGTGTTGGGGAACGCAGTATTTCAAGAAAATTACCTACGATCACGCAAGATCTATCTAGGAGATGCATAGCAACAAGCGGGGAGAGTGTGTCCATGTACCCTCATAGACCTAAAGCGGAAGAGTTTAGTAACTCGGTTGATGTAGTCGAACGTCTTCGCGATCCAATCGATCCATGCACCGAACGTATGGCACCTCCGTGTTCAGCACACATTCAGCTCAATGACGTCCCTCGAGCTCTTGATCCAGTTGAGGGTGAGGGAGAGTTTCGTCAGCACGACGGCGTGTTGATGGTGATGATGAAGTTACCGGCGCAGGGCTTCGCCTAAGCACTACGATGATATGACCGAGGTGTGTAACTGTGGAGGGGGGCACCGCACACGGCTAAGAGAAGACTTGGTGTGTCTTTGGGGTGCCCCCTACCCACGTATATAAAGGAGGGAGGGAGAGAGGCCGGCCCCCTAGGGGCGCGCCAAGAGTATGGGGTCCTACTAGGACTTGGACTTCCAAGTCCTAGTAGGAATCCCTTTCCTTTTCGGGGTAGGAGAGAAGGAAAGAGGGAAAGAGAGAGGGAGTAGGAAAAGGCAAGGGGGTGCCGCCCCCTTCCCCTAGTCCAATTCGGACCCATGGGGGGCGCTCCACCTCCTCTTGGCCTGCCTCCTCTTTTCCCGTATGGCCCAATAAGGCCCATTACTTCTCCCGGTGAATTCCTGTAACTCCCCGGTATTTTGAAAAATACCTGAATCACTCGGAACCTTTTCGATGTCTGAATATAGCCTTCCAATATATGAATCCTTACCTCTCGAACATTCCGAGACTCCTCATCATGTCCGTGATCTCACCCGGGACTCCAAAGAAACTTCGGTCATCAACTCACATAACTCATAATACAAATCGTCATCGAACATTAAGCATGCGGACCCTACGGGTTCGAGAACTATGTAGACATGACCGAGACACCTCTCCGGTCAATAACCAATAGCGGAACCTGGATGCTCATATTGGCTCCCACATATTCTACAAAGATCTTTATCGGTCAAACCCCATAACAACATACGTTGTTCCCTTTGTCATATGTATGTTACTTGCCCGAGATTCGATCGTCGGTATCATCATACCTAGTTCAATCTCGTTACCGGCAAGTCCCTTTACTCGTTACGTAATGCAACATCCCGCAACTAACTCATTAGTCACATTGCTTGCAAGGCTCATAGTGATGTGCATTACCGAGAGGACCCAGAGATACCTCTCCAATACACGGAGTGACAAATCCTAATCTCGATCTATGCCAACCCAACAAACACCTTCGGAGACACCTGTAGAGCATCTTTATAATCACCCAGTTACGTTGTGATGTTTGATAGCACACAAGGTGTTCCTCCGGTATTCGGGAGTTGCATAATCTCATAGTCAGAGGAACATGTATAAGTCATGAAGAAAGCAATAGCAATAAAACTAAACGATCATAATGCTAAGCTAACGGATGGGTCTTGTCCATCACATCATTCTCTAATGATGTGATCCCGTTCATCAAATGACAACACATGTCTATGGTCAGAAAACATAATCATGTTTGATTAACGAGCTAGTCAAGTAGAGGCATACTAGGGACATTCTGTTTTGTCTATGTATTCACACATGTACTAAGTTTCCGGTTAATACAATTCTAGCATGAATAATAAACATTTATCATGATATAAGGAAATATAAATAACAACTTTATTATTGCCTCTAGGGCATATTTCCTTCAAAAAGGTTGTCTAGGTGCTCTATCATGCTTTCATATGATGGACGACCCCTCTTGAACAAATATGTCTTCTCGTCTCTGACCACCTTCTTCATGTGACTCTTGCCTTGCTTGTAGGAGTGGTCAATCAAATTAATAAATATTTAAGGCACTGCCTTTGGTGAAAATTTGGTATGCAAGATAAGGGTACTATGCTCATTGCCTGGGAGAAGGTTTCTAGGCCAAAAAATTAACGTGGTCGTGGTGTTCTGGAGGTCTCAACTCATAACAAGGTCCTTCTCATCAAATATTTGCATAACTTCTTTAAAAAAGACGATCTGCCCTAGGTGAAACTAGTATGGAAGAAACATTATAGTTTTGGGCCACCTATTGACAAGTAGAAAGGCTCCTTCTAGTGGAAGGACATTCGAAAACTCTTATGTGTTTTAAAGCTTCTACAGTCCGCCAATTAAGGGAAGGGGGCACTATTTTGTTTTGGCATGGCAAATGGCTATATGAACCTTTGGTTCACAAATTCCCCGAGCTTCATTCTTTTGCAAAAGATGATCTGAGCATAGTGTTTATGGTAATGTCTTCTGAGGGTAGGACCGAACTTTTTCATAGGCCTCTATCTACTAAAGCTTTTGGCTAGCTTCTTGAGCTTCGAAATAGTTTGCCTTTTAGCAATTCTACTACTCGGAAAGATGTTTGGATTTGGAATGGAGAGCTCAAAAAACATTCATCAATTAAAACATATAAAGATCTCATGGGAAATTTGGAGGTCCTCGGATCTTTAACATCCTCTTTGGGTCAGTGCCAACACACTCAAGCACAAGATTTTATTCTAGTTGGCACTAGATGACAGTTCTAACACAAGAGCACTTCTAAAAAAGAATAGGTTTTTTATGCTAGATTATTGTTGTTGTCTTTGTGCTATTAATATTGAATTAACCCTGCTCCATCTTTTATGGGACTGTGACTTTGCTAAGAGATTTTGGGATTCTTAATCCCCAATACAAAGAGAGGCCTCATTATGATACTATATTGGCATTTGGACATGTCCCAGCTCATTTTTGTAGGAAATACGGACAGGAATTTCATAGAAATACTATTCATTTTCTGTGTATTTGGAGGAAAGTACACATCCACTCAAAGCTCATTTTTTGAGTAGGAACAAGACAAGACAAATCCTTAGCATGACAAGTTTCATCCTATCAAATTACCATACTACTCCTAATTCTTAGGTTTTAATTTTCTCGGAACCGAATGAGGCTTAAACATCTCGGATTTGTGAGCGTGCGCATGTGGAGGCGGCGCCACCCATTTGCCGTCCGTCGCCAATACGCACAGGTTCATTTTAAGTTTCTCTTTCGCTGCGGCTGTTTCCATTCCGTATCCGAGGCATGTCGCAAGCTGTAAACTCATTTTACATGTTCACGATAGAGCTAATATCACTGGAAGTCATAGAACTTGCTCTGGATGTTCAGTTTGGTGCTAAAATTTTAAAAATACGGATTTGTGGTCAGCTAACTTGCCATTAAGTGCAAATACGATCACAAAACGCCTATGCATACGCACCGCTTGCGTGGTGTGCCACGTGTGTACAGCGTGCGACATATTTTTACAGAAAATACCCTTGTCCTTTTTTCATTTCGCAAGCCCTCCCTTAATCTCATGTAGACATGGGTCGCATTGTAAGTGCACATTAATTTGGGAATAGGAAATAAAAAAACGATGCAGACGGGATTCTAACTCGTGACATCGCCGCAGAATAACTCACACATGTACTAACCACTAGACCAAGAACAAATGCTTGTTAGGATAACGAACAAATATATTTTTTAATATAATGTTCACCTATAAACGACAACAAAAAATTTGATGTGTTTTTTTTGATAGAAAAAAAATCTAACATGTTACTCGTACATGACGGGATGTTTTGATCCTATAAGTCTCGATGGAACACCAGTTCGACTATGTAAAGCCCAGTGAGTTTACCTGTGCATAAATTACTTTAACTTAAAGAAATAATATATTTTGTGAACTTGGGACGTCCTTTTTATCTAGAATTTTGAACCAAAATTACTTTCATTTATGTGCTGTAAAAACCAACTAGTTTTATTTATGTTTCCTTTACACACGAGCACACTATTGATCAAAAAGTTCAGGTCCATATTATGTCCGAAGATGTAAATCAGCCCATTTTATTTTATTTCAAAATTTCGAAGTACACAACATAAAGTTTTCAAGAATGATACCATGCAAAATTTCACCCGTGTTGTCAAAATTAACAGATTTTACATTAAAATAGACAGGCGATATTACATAGGCACGTGCATAATGAAATTGTTGAAAAATGCTATATGCATGCTGCCGCACAAGCACAACTTGAATTTTCAACGGAATCTGATAGTAGGGCCTGAGCCTTTTAGCTTCCTTATATTTAATCTAATTCTGGCGTTGCCATTTTTAGTTTCCTTTTTGTTAGACTGATGTCCAATCTGGAACACGAGTAAAGAATATTTACCTGTTTCATTTGCAACAAATGTTTGCTGGTGGAGTGGTTAGTGCATGTGAGATCTAGCATGCGTGACGTTCCTGGTTCGAGTACTTGGGGTGGCTGATGTTTGTTTCTATTTTCTCTCAACAGATATTTAGGATAACATTTCACTTTGTGTGTAATTAAATAAACGCCAGGGGTTACTACAAAAAAATCATGCAGGGGTTTCCTGCATAATTCAATAAAACACTAGGAGGTATATTGCAAAAGATCCAACATGCACTTGGCACCCAACGCCTACCCACTACCACCCACTGATCGGTGGGCCAGGCGTGCCACGCAAGCAGGTCATAGAGACATATACAGGAGGAGGCACCGTATGTGCACGGGATGTCAAGTTAGGTGACCATAAATCCGTATTTTTAAAATTTTAGCACCAAACTGAACATACAAAGCAAGTTCTTTGACTTTTGGTGATATTAGCTCTTCACTATATAAAGGATCTACTACAAATGCTTTTAATGTGGACAAAATTTTCAAGGACAGGATGATTAGCCGGTGCAAGCACACATGCGCGGGGCCTCCCCTGCCTCTCGAATGTCGCGGCGCCAATCGATCGCAGCCGGTCAATCTTCTTGCGGGATGGCATGCATGCCATGTGCGCCGTTAATAATGCCACATCTGACCATATATCCGTGTACAGTAGTAGTAGTACGCACACATGTATGGTCCATGAGATTAGGCTAACTACGAGAGCAACAGTGTACACTTGCTCGTGCAACTATGGTGGCATGCCATGTTACATGCGTGACAAGCTCCAGCCCTACTACGCTCGAAACTCCTGCACCAGAGCATGTGGTCGTGTGGACGGGACTCGAAGTTTCTTTGGTCCTTTTCCTTTGAAGAACAACATCCGCGGTAATCGTATGTCCTCGTCGTTAATAGTCTTGTTCCTGAGTCCTATGAACTGTTGGGGTGCTGCCAACGTCCGTACCAAAGCCTGTACCACTGGAGGCAGGTTTCGTTTTGCACCTTTCGTGCACGTAGCATGAAGCAGCTTGTGCAGATGGCCGATCAGAGGAGAGCCTGAACTACTGTTGCCTGATTCTGTGGACAATCAAAATCTATCAAGCGGGGTGTATGCATACATGTCTGAATGTCTGATATCCAAGGGGGGCATACTATCCTCATCAAAATGCAATGAGGAGAACTGTTCGTAGGTGTTTCTCCTCACTGTTCAGCTGCGTTGTGTTTCGCTAATGTTTTTTAAATAATACATATTTTTTATTAAATTTCAGAAATATTATGCCATAATTATATTTTTTAAAAATAATACTCAGTCGGTCTACTGCTGGCTGATTGGATCCAGTCAGCCTGCTGCTGGCCGATTGGCGCCCAATCTGTTTCCTCTAGGCCGACAGGTGCATGCATCCATTTATCTTTGGAATGACTATTTGAAAAATATTGAAGAAGTATTTAAAAAAATGTTGATCATGCATATAAAAATGTTAATCAAGCATTTGAAAAAACAATATTGAACAAGTATTTGAAAAATGTTGAAAAAATATTTGAAACTGTTGAATAGGTATTTGAAAAATATTGAAGAAGTATTTTAAAAAATGTTGATCATGTATAAAAAAATGTTAATCTAACATTTGCAAAAATATTAAACAATTATTGAAAAAAGGCTAAACAAGTATTTGAAAAAAATACTAATCATGTATATAAAAATGTTGGACAAGTATTTGTAAAAATGTTGATCAATATAAAAATATTGATCATGTATATTACACACATTTTAAACATTGTTTCAAATACTTGTTCAATTTTTAAAAATACTTGTTTAACATTTTCTCAAATACTGGTTCAACATTTTTATATACATGATCAACAATTTTTAAAATACTTCTTTAGCATTTTTATATACATGATCAACATTTTTTCAAATACTTGTTTAACATTTTTATATACATGATAAACATTTTTTTAATACTTCTTTAACATTTTTCAAATACCTATTCAACAGTTTTTAAATATTTTCTCAACATTTTTAAAATATTTGTTCAACATTTTTTTTCAAATGCTTGACTAACATTTTTATATGCATGATCAACATTTTTTCAAATACTTCAACATTTTTTCAAATACTCATTCCAAAGATAAATGGGTGCATGCACCTGTCAGCCTAGAGGAAACAAACTGGGCGCCACTGCCTATTGGCCAGCAGTGGGCCGGCTGGATCCAATCGGCAGCAGCAGGCCGACTGGATCCAACCGGCCAGAATTAGGCCGACTGGATACAGGCTATTTTTTTTAAATAATACATTTTTTATTAATTTTCATAAATATTACGCTGGATAAATTTTTTTCAAAAATAATACACCAAAGGCCCGCTGGAGGCCGACTGGGCCTAGTCGGCCCACAGCAGGCCGATTGGATTCCAGTCGGCCTACAACTGGTCGACTGGCCCCTGTCGGCCCACTGTGGGCTGATTGGGTCATGTCGGCCCACTGTGGGCCGATTAGAGCTAATTGGCTCGCTGTGGGCTAATTGTTTTTGCAAAAAAAAGTAGGCATAAAAATATATGTTTAAAAAAATGTTAATCATGTAATTAAAAAATGTTAAACGTGTATACAAAATGTCCCTGGTGTATAAAAAAATGTACAATATACATGCAAAAAAAGTTGACTAAAAATATGTTTTAAAAAGTGTTAATCATGTATTTAAATTTTTTTAAATGTGTGTATAAAAAATGTTCCTTGTCTATAAAAAATATAGAATGTGTATGAAAAAAAGTTGACACAAAAAAATATGTTTGAAAAAAATGTTAATCATGTATTTGAAAAAATGTTCCTTATCTATACAAAAAATATAGAATGTGTACGAAAAAAAGTTGACACCAAAAAAATATGTTTGGAAAAAATGTTAATCATGTATTTGAAAAAATGTTCAACAAGTACACAAAAATGTTTCATGTATTGGAATGAAAGGTTAAACGTGTATAAAAAAATGTTTCAGCTCCGGATCCGGTATGGGAGCATCACTCACCTAAGTATAATTGGTTGCTCTTTTTGTATGGAGCTGGAACATTTTTTTCAAACATATTTTTTTGGTGTCAATTTTTTTCATACACATTCTATATTTTCTTATAAATAAGGAACATTTTTTATACACACATTTAACAATTTTTAATCATGTATTTGAAAAAATGTCAATTTTTCAAACATATTTTTTTGGTGTCAACTTTTTTTCATACACATTCTATATTTTTGGTATAAATAAGGAACATTTTATACACGCATTTAACAATTTTTAAATACATGCTTAACACTTTTTAAAACATATTTTTTATGTCAACTTTTTTGCATATATATTTTACATTTTTTGTATACATCGGGAACATTTTTTATACACATTTAACATTTTTTAATTACATTATTAACATTTTTTAAGACATATATTTTTTATGCCTACTTTTTTTGCAAAAACAATTAGCCCACAGCGAGCCAATTAGCTCCAGTCGGCCCATAGTGGATCGAGAGGACGCAATCAGCCCACAGTGGGCCGACAGGGGCCAGTCGGCCAGCTGTAGGCCGACTGGAATCCAATCGGCCTAATGTGGGCCGACTAGGCAACAGTGTATTATTTTGAATTTTTTTATTCAGCGTAATATTTATGAATATTAATAAAAAATGTATTATTTAAAAAAAATAGCGTGATACAGCCTGTTCCATTCTTCAGAATGTACATAGTGACATAGTGTACCTGGAACAAACTGAAACGGAATGGCAGTAGTGCTAGGCTTGAGTCCTCGGATCAGTTCGTCGGAGTAAAACTTTTTTTTAGAAAAGGAGGATGATCGCCGGGCTCTGTTTCTAGAAGATGAATGCGGTCATTTTATTGATTATTCTCGAGGACCTTACAAGATAGAATAACAATATGCCTGAATCTGTCATCTTGACAACATCTGCCGCTACTCCTATCTAAATGATGAAGGGGGGCAAGCTGGGCCACATACCCGGACCTCTCATCTAAGCCTAACATCTAAAGCCAGAGACCACGATCGAGCCATCTGCCGGGTCCGGGGCTCAAACCGGTCCGACGCACTCACATGTGTCGTCGCCGCCATTTTCAGAGTAGATTGAGGTGACAACCTTGGCAGGTCCTCCGCCATCGACGCCACCACGACGCCAAACGATAACTTCCACCTACGCGAGCCTTGGTAGGTCCTCCGCCATTGACGCCACCACGACGCCAGACAACGACCTCCACCTACGCGAGTCTATCTCCAAGCAACCGACGTAATATCCATGCTAGGATAGGGGCGCACCACTGCCGTCGCCCACCCACAAGCGTCACCCAACCCCAAGGTTCCCAAAGCGGCGCCTTCAAGAAGGGAACGGCGCCGTGAGCATTGCCGCTGCCCAACAAAGTTAGGGCTTTCGCCTGGGATACCCAGGGGAAAGGGAAGTGAGGAGATCAGTCCATATCGACGCCTTCAAGGAGGGGAACGACGCCCTTAGGCGTCGCCGTCGACGCAGCCGATCATGGCCAGCCAAGGATTTCGTCCGAACTAGATCCCCACCACCAGCAGCGCCTCCTGTACAGAATCGGCGACCAAGAGAAAGCGCGGCCCGACCAGGCTGGCCCGCATGCCGAACAGGGGAGGAGGGGAAGCGCCAGATCGCTGCACCGACCGCCGTTTCAGTGTTCACGCTCTAAACCGGATCCTCCCCCCCCCCCACCTAAATGGGCTGGCCCGTTTAGCACTATATAGCGGCAGTCTTAGTCTCCCGTGTGTTTTTTTGGATGGTTTTTCCCGATCGTTTTAGGTTGGTTTTTTCATTCCTTTCTCTTTTTCTATTTCACACTTTTCCTCTTTTTCCATTCCCAAAATTTTGATTTATTCTCAAATTATTTTGCATAATTTTTTTATGTTATTTGGCCAGGTTTTATGCACGGATTTTTTTAGAAATAATTGAACTTTTTTCAAAATTGATAAACTTTTCGAATTTGTGAACCTTTTTTGTTAGAATCAATGAACCTTTTCAAAGTTGTGAACTTTTTATCCAAAATCAATGAGCCTATCCAAATCCATGGTGTTTTTCCAAAATTTATGAACTTTTTCATATTTTTGAACTTTTCATTCATTCTTTTGTGAATTTGCTTTGCAAGTCGATCGAATTTTTTGAAACCAAGTATTGTTAATATTTTTGAAAAAAAGCTCAGATCCAATTTTTCAAAAAAGAAAGTCAAATAATCTGGTTGGCCGGTCAGTGACTGACTGGTCAAATTGTTGACTGGTCACTCGCACCGGTCGTTCGAGCAACGGAGCAGCCTAGGGTGACCGTTTTTAGGGCTAAAGTAGCTCTATTAAATCTAAACAAATAAAGAGATACAAACTATGTCAGGTCTTTCCGTTAGCTAAAGATGGCGTGCCGGGGCTAAGGAAGTTGCAGCTCTAGCAAGAAAATGAGCTTCCTTGTTACAGCCACGAGTTTCATGAATTAAGTCTCAAGAATTGAACATCAAAAGTTGGACTTGATCTCCTCCTCCACCACCATACTAGCGCCCAGGTAGTGCTCCTTAATGTGTTTCACAGTAGCCAGGCAGTCCGTTGATATCAGCACCTTTTGAACATTAAGGTCAAGAGCTAAAGAGAGCCCCTCGTTGCTTGCCATTGCCTCAAGAATCTCTGGGTTTGTCATATCATCAACTGTCATCGCCGATGCCCCAAGGAACAGACCAGTGATGTCCTGGCAAACCGTTGCCATGGCAACCCGTTTACCATTACACGAGATCGCAGCATCGGCATGAACCTTAACCCATCCTGTTTATGGTGGCATCCACTTCTGTCCTCTTCTAACTTGGACAGATTGGGGAGCTGGTTGCTTCTTATCCGGAAGGAGCACTAAGCCTTCTAGGTAATTCTTTATAAAGCTCCAGGTGGACAGAGGCGACTGGAATTATTGTTCATGTATTACTTTTCTCCCTGCCCACCAAATAGACCAAAGTGCAGCAATAGCCATAATAAACTGCTCGACTGAAACGGAATCTTGCAGTTCGAGAAGCCACAACCGAGCATTATCAGTAGTTATAGCAACCATATGTTCAACAAGCTCTTCATCAAGTAATGCCCACACACATTTTACCACCGGGCACTCAATGAGCACGTGCTTCCAGCTATCCACTGCACCATTGCACATTTTGCACACATTTGTGTTTGACATATGTCGCTGAAATCGGACACCCTTCAGTCGGAATTTAATTATGCGCAAGTCTCCAAACAAAATTCTTGAATTTTGCTGGAATCCTAGTTCCCTAGAAAGAGCACCACTTCTTCCTCATTTCACGCTGATCAGATGTACCACCCCTTCCATCTAGCCAATCCTATCTTCCTCCTTTTGTTTCCTTGAGCATCCGATAGGCAGACCTGACTGAGAAGATCCCATTCCGCTCATAGTGCCACGCCCAACTGTCCCTCGTTGGAATCGCCGACAGTGGGATGTTGAGAATTTCGTCTACATCAATGGATTGCATGTGTTGTATAACTCAGTCCTTGTTTCACCTCCTCTCCACATTATTTATCAATTCGCCAACAAAACTTGGAGGATTTGGACCTCTCGGATGTACTGTCCTCAGCATAAAATCCCTAGGGATCCAGTTGTCGTTCCAGATGCTGGTTGTTCTTCCATCACCTATTCTTCTCATTAGGCCTCAAATTTGAAGAGTGAAGTATGAAGGGAAAGAAGTTCTAAAACAGGGCCTAGGGTGACCTGAGGGACCTTCACGATTTGTAAGGCCAGGCCCAATCCGCTCGCGCGTGAGCGCCAGGTAAACTTCTTGGCTCTTCTAGAAAAAAGGTAAACTTCTTGGCGCTTAAAGCGCCCAAGAGGACGGAATTTCAGCGTTTTTCAGCGCCCAATACGACCTATTCGTCGCTCTCTGCGGCAAGATGTCGTATTGGGCCGGCCTGTTTAAGCGCTTTTCAGCGTTCACGCTTTGAACCGGATTTTTCTCTGTTCTGTTTTTCTTTTCGTTTTTTCCTGTTTATTTTTTCCTTTTTCTGTTTATTTTCTTCACTTATTTCTTTTTATTTCTTTTTTTCTCCGATTCTTTTTTCATTTCATTTCATTTTTCTTTCTCAGATTTCTTTTATTGTTCAAAAAATGTCCGCATATTTAAAAAATATATTTTTTACGAAAAATGTTCCTGTTTTCAAATTTTGTACATAACTTGCAAAATTTGTTTGCTTTATTTCAAACAATGTTCATCTATTTAAGTTTTTTCACAAACCAAAAACTATTTGTTTTCGAAAATGTTCTCATTTCTAAAATTTTGTTCGGAAATACAAAAAATGTACATGTGTTCTCAATTTTCTCCAAAAAAAAATCTCATTTGTCAAAATTTGGTTGCGTGTTAAAAAATGTTCGTAATTCCAAAAACAAATTGTCATTTCAAAATGTGTTCACATTTTATAAAAAGTTCAGAGTTTCAAAACAAATTCATGCTTACAAAAATTGTTCGTCAATTTTTTGTTCTCATTTTCCAAAATTTGTTTGCGTGTTCAAAAAAATGCTCGTAATTCCAAAATTTGTTCACGTTTTGAAAATTTGTTCAGAACTTAAAATTGTGTTCTCTTCTATCTAAAAAAATGTTTGGCGATTGCAAATTTTGTTCACATTTTTAAAAAATCTTCATAATTTTAGAAAAAATAATTTTATTTAAATGTTAGGAATTTCAAATTTTCTTCGTTTGTACGGAATTTCGAATATTAATGTTTTTCCCAAATAAATTCAGGATTATTGACTTTTGTTTGTGTTTTAAATGTTCGGTGTATTGAAATTATTCACTTTTTCAAAAAAATCAGGATTTTTAAAAAATTTCGTTTTACAGAAATGTTTGGAATTTTTAAAATTGTTCACTTTTTCAAAATAAGTTCAAATATTCAAAAATTGTTTGAACATTTCAAAAAATGTTCACATATTTGTTCACTCTTTCAACAACATTATGTATTTCAAAATCTGTTCAGTTTTTCAGAAAATGTTTGAACATTCCAAAAATTGTTTGTAATTAAAAAAGATGTTTAAAAATTTGTTCTTTGTTCCTCAAAATTATTCTAAAATTAAAAAAAAACTGCTTGTAATTCTAATTATTTTTATATAATTCAAAAACTATTTCGAAATCTGAAATTTTCCAAAAAAATGATCGTGTTTTCTAAAATGTGTGCAAGAATTGAAAATTCTGTACGCTACAGCAAATATGATCCTGCAAGTTATATCACAGTATATTTGCCTTGAAAAGTGATGCGCGCAGTCACTTATCATGAGTCCCAGTTGGTGTGGTGCGGGAACGTATCTGGTGCACCAAGGCAATTGGTGCTACTGGTGCACCGGACCCCGTTGCATATTAAAAAATGTTCAAAAATATTAGTGTATCGACAGAACATCAATGTATGTTGTCACAAAAATTCATATCAAAATTCAAAACAATGCTCAAGATACAAAAATGACAAATTTGACCTCAATATGCTAATGGGCCAAAACTGAAGCCCAACTTGTGTTATGTACTATTCGGTGTCAAATTTGTTATTTTTGTATCTCACACAATGTTTCAAATATTGATTTAAATTTTTGTGACAATGCACATTGATATTGTGTGAATGCACTAGATTTTTTCCAAATTTTCTTGAACATTTTTGAATGTGCAACGGACGACCGGTGCACAGGTAGCACCAATTGCCTTGGTGCACCAGATACGTTCCCGGTGTGGTGGCTAGCATCATGCGTAATGAACTGGCTGGCGCGAGTTCGATCCCTAGCTGCTGCACTTTTACTTCTTTTTCGGATTTTTTTTGCGCTATACATGGGCCGGCCAAGTCGGGGAACTCCTCTACGGGCGGCCGACTGTTTGCCGCAACGAGCGGCGCATAGGAGCTCCAAATAGGACGTCCCTTGATCCAGGGAGCTCCTATTTAGCGCAGTGCGCGCGGTCGAACAAGCCAACGCGCACCGTCCCTTCCACCGGCGCGCCACTTTGGGCCGGCCTATTTGCGGGGTTGGATGCCACTGCGTTTTTTCGTTTCTTATTTTTATTTACTATTTACTATTTTTATTCTTTGTTAAAATAATTCGGGATTACAAACAGATTCTGAAATTCCATTGTTTTATATTTTTAAGAAAATGGTCACAAAAAATTCTCATGGATTAAAAATGTTAGTTATTTAAAATAATGTTCACATATTAAAAAAAGTTAATGAGTGTCAAACAATAATAGTGGATTCAAAAATTGTTCACAAATTTAAAAATATTGTTTGAGTATTAAGAAATGTTTACGGTTTTATAAAAAAATGTTCACTAATTCAAAATATGTTTTTAAATTCTTAAAATGTTCAAAAATTTTAAAAATACAACTGATTTTTTCTAACATGTTTTGCAAAAATCAAACCCTATTCACGAACTATTGTAAATTGTTCCCAAATTTACAGAAAAAATCATTGACTCAAAAAAGTTTACCGATACAAGAAAATGTTCATTAATTTATGAATAATATTCAGAAATTCCAAAATATTCCCGTTGATCCCAGGTCTCATGTATGTTGTGTGGGATTGATCAGAAGAAATATTCCTTTCTTTTTTGTTTTACTTTTTGGAATACTCTTTCCGTCTCCAACTCTACGGACCACTTAGCCACTTCAGTTCTTTTTTCTTTTTATTCTTAGAACACTCTTCATTTCTACTATAGCATGAATCACCTGGGCGATCTAGTGACGTGTTATCCTCATCAGCGAACATTTCAGCAACAATTAGCGTGCAGACATCCTGCAGAGGATGGCCGTCATCCATCATGGTGAACGCTTGGTTACTGTAAAAAAAAGAGCCTGTTGACCGTCCTTAACTAACTACCTAATTCTCTGCATGCCTACTTAACTGTCAAAAATCAATTAATTATCTGCCAACTTGGAAAAAACAATCTCCACTTCTAATTATTTGTAGGCACTATTAACTATTTTCCTAATTAATTAATTACATTAATGACTCGGTTTCTTACTGAATCCTTATCATGCCCTCTCTATTCGGGAACAATTCATTCTTAACTCGTACATAAGTTCCGGGCGTCGACAAGCGAGTTAGCGATCTATACCTGGTTCGGTGGACTGGTGGTGACACGGGTGGGCCCTCTACCTTATTTGTCAAATCCAATCGATCATGGGCGGCCCTCTTCGTTCACATTCTATCTTTCCTTTCGAATCCAATTGTTTCAATCTGACCAAATAGCAACCAAACTAGCTATTGCCCGCGCGGCGTCATGCCGCGCCTATTGATATATTATGTGAGAAATTCTATATACGGTGTTATTAAACTTTATATATTAATTGTCCTATTAATTGTTTATAGAAATTTATCCACACACACACAGCAAAAAATTAAGCTGTGAGATCGTAGGCAAGATGGTAATCTACATGTACCTTGACTCTTCATTGAACTTTTCAGGTTTGGACAGCCTAAGCCTAGTTGAAGGAATACGCAGAGGGGAGGACATTGCTGGCTGGGAGGAATGCAGACAAATCAAGAGAAGTGTTTTTTGAACACAAACCAAGAGAAGTATTGGATCCATTGTTAAGCCTGGATATGTTACGTTTGATGCCAAAATACAGTACAAAAAATATGGAAAGCATGGCTTCTTTTGTGGTGTCGGTATCTTTAAAATGTAACCTTATCTGATAGAAAAAGTTCAATCAGTTGCTGTGATGAAAATACACTCTTAATCATTGCTACTCAGCTGGTTTTCTTCTCATAGATCAGTTGAAACTGAATAGTAGAAATATCTGTGTCTATTTGTGATGCTGAAATTCTGCATTGGCGGTGGCACATTCATACATGCCATGTTCAAAATCTTGTGATTGCTGACTAAACAAAAAAATCATAATTCCGACATATTAGATCTTGGCTAAAACCCGTGACACCTGTTTAATTCCCAGCTTAGAAAACTAAATCATGTCAAACAACAGATAAAAGAAAAACGTACACACATATATCCAAGCATTTACTACATATATCCAACTAATTGAATATATAGCTGAATTTCGATAAATTGAGACCGGAGCCTTGCTGGTCTCTCGATTTGATTTTGAACCGACCTTGCAAGAGTGAAGTGTTGTTACTGAACATACAAGATAGTTAAGCAGGGAGCTGGGAAGGATGCTGCAAGGGGATGCCTACCTATGCCTACTCTTGCTCTACCTCATGATAACTTTGTTGATCGCATCGTTCGAACGTCGTTTGTTTCCTCATCAAAGGTTGATATCTTTGATGAGTGCACTTTTATGCAGCTCATGCCTTTCTTCTCTGCAGGACTATATATGATGAAACAAAAAAAGAAAAAAAAATGTCACAAAGATAAGGAAGCGACATTCTGTTGTCTCCCTTTCTACAAACTGCTTCCCTATGATGTCCAGAATTTCCTTTCCATGATTTCAGCCAACATGCTTGCTTTATTTCTCTGCTCTGGTTGAGAGCGGATTCCTATCAGCAGTGCAGGGTTTGACCCACCGAATAGGAAGCCCAAAAAGGATGGGTTCAAGTTACTAATTAGCAGCTATTTGAGTTATCAACAGAATCTTGTCTAGCAGAGAATCAATTCGAGGTCGAGAAAGAGCGAATTAAATGACGAAAGGAGCAAGAACAACCGTCCGCACTCCATGCATGCACAAAACAATAACCGCTCAGTGCACAAAGGAAACTTACGCAGCATATATACCACTAATTAGGATAATTACACATGCCATCACACTTGCAGGTTGTGGACTCGCACTTCTAAACCCCTGCAGCCACAAAAGAAGCAAACAACATGCGCCCATCAGTGCGTTCTCAGTTCCAAGTTCTCACTCGTCATGAATCAGTACCGCACGTTGCCCAACCGGCTCCGTTGGTCGTCGCTGTGCTTGCTGCCGTCATGCTCCTCGCCGAACTGGTTGCGCTGGTAGTTGTTGTTGCTGCCGTCGCTCGTGTCGGTGTACTGGCCGCGCTGGTAGTCGTTGATGTTGCTACTGCCGTCACGCGGCTCGCCGGACCACGGCTACTGGTGGTTCTGCGCCGTGTCGGACTTTGGCGGGCGCTGCAGGTTCTTGACGTACGCCCAGGCCTCTAGCTGGAAGACCTTGTTCCACCAGCGGTTGACGTTCTTGCGGCGATGGAACGCGGGTGGGAGGCGGCAGGGAGGCGTTCACCACCAATCCCGTTGCCGTTGCCGTAGTGTTGACACCTGATTTTGGCAAGATACAGATTACAATGAAGATGGTTTCGAGTGAATGAGTTTTCAGCATAAAAATATTCGCGTCACCGAGTGGAACCACTTTGATGTTTCGGTTATATTCGTTTGACTTTATCTTACGGACCGAAACTATACTCCGAGTAACATATTTCAATGTTCCGAGTGGTTTTTTGTCAATCACGTCTTTAAGATGACCTCGGATGAAGGAGCACTCTTAAGGAGTTGTCTTCGTATCGTCGAGGCAATCGATTTTGATATATAAATCATCTCAATCTGAGTTCATATGCAAAAGTTAGAGGCAATATACTGCAGACTGAACCTCAACGAAAATATGGCGCGAGGTGCCAGGCACTTGTCTGATAGGCTGCGCGAGTAATTCGGCCATCAATAAGGCCTTGAATCGAAAAATCTTCAACATGGAAAAGTTTCGTCTCGTCGAGCCGATCGATTTTCATATATAATTCGTCTCAATCCGAGATCATATGAGGCCTGGAGAGACAAATCAAGATCGGGCTATGTTTTCAGTCGGAAATCCGAGTGAAAAGTTTACCATCTGAGTGAAAGTTTACGGTCGAGTGAAATTTTATGGTCGAGTGAAAGTTTGCTGACCGGATGAACTTATTATTATCCAAGTGGAAATATAGTCATCCGAGTGAAAATATGATCATCCGAGTGAAATTGTCGTCCAGGTGAAAATATTCCGAGTGAAAAGATTACCATCGGAACGAAAACTTGCCGATTGAATAAGATAGTGCCTTCCGAGTGGAAATATAGTCATCCGAGTGAATAAGATAGTGCCTTCCGAATGAAAATATAGTCATCCGAGTGGAAATATAGTCATCCGAGTGAAAGATTGTCTTCCGAGTGAAAAAGTCCAATCGGACGATCGGAGTGAAAGTATCTAATATCCGAGTGGATGAACTCAAGTCCGAGTGAAATTGAACATGTGCTCGAAAGTTTATCAAAATGACCTTGGATGAAGAAGTGTTCAATACAGAAGTTGTGCGTATCATCAAGACGGTAAACTTTGATTTTGGAGTCTTCATCATCAGAGATAATATACAGCCTACAAATTCACTACGAGACTCGAATAATCCAGTCTACTGCAAGACTGAGTCCGACTGGAAGATAAAGATGACCTCGAAAAGTATTCAAGATGGCCTTATTTGAAAAGGTGATCAACATGAGAGTTGTTCGTATCATCGAGGCGCACAAGTTTGATATTTGGGCCATCTCGATCGGAGATCATATGCAAGCCCGGCGGCCCACGCAAGAAGGAAGACAGAGTTTGGGCCAGATTCAGACTGAATCCGAGTTGGAATAGAATTAGGACTCTAGGACGTGAATTGATGTAATTTTTCTTGTAAGGAAAGCCTAGATGAATCCTTTACTTGTACGGGAAGTCCAGCCGCCTCTTATATATGTTGCGGGTGACGGCCGATTGAATAACACACAATCGAACAAATCAATATACTACTTTTTCATCTACGTTTTATCTCTCCACCGTTTTTTTCTCTCGTTCTTCGTTGTTCTTTGTTTGAGAGCTGCGAATTCCGAGGCTCTAGGGGCGAGCGAATCGACCTAGGGCAGCCCATAGCCGCTGCACTCCCTGACGGGGTCCCTCCCGGGGGTGTGGGGTTTTCGGGTCTGCAAAAGCGCCCGTCGACTGTCTTGCGTATCGCGCTGTCGGTCGGGTCTCCTTTGACGTGAGCTGCGGCGCATCACCCCCGGCGTCGAGGGTACACGTGACGTGTTCGTGTGTCAACACACTTTTTGGCGACTCTGCTGGGGAACGAAGATCAATCGTCATCATCCACCATGTCCGATCTTCCCAAGCCATCTGAGGTAAACGCCGATAACATCATTAAGCCCAGTCTTGATGAGATATCGGCCGATCATCGCCAAGTCTATGAGGAGTACAAGAAGGCGCGCGAGGAGAAGGACCTGCAGGAGTTCCTTGCAAAATTCAAGAAAGATCGCCAAGGCAACATCACTCCGATTGAAGAAATCAAATTCCCTCCTCTTCAAACTGAACAGGTTAAGCCTTCTGTAAGTATTGCCTTTTCTCCTGAGCAGTGGGCTGAGATTGAAAGTCGTATTGCTGATGGTAACAATCTAGTCTATCAAACTTTTATAGAAAATACTAATGCTCAGAAGAATATATCTCAATCGTCTAGTGGTAATAATGGTGTAGTTGCTAGTGTGCAAAACCCTAATCTGGCTTTACCTATTGCATCGGCGCCTCCCGTGCCGATGACTTATTATCCTACCCAAACAAATCAGATTGTGGCTACACCCATTAATCCTATTATGAGCATGACAGGTTCAGTGGCAACGCCGAACCAAACTCTACCTACAGCTACAACCACTCGACCACTACCAAATTATGGGTCGACATACATGCCACAATTCCTACCTACAACTAGTAACCATACTCTTCCTATGTCACTGCCACAAGCTTCATCGTCCACTACGGATGATGGTCTAGCTAATCTTAGAGAGGAGATGGCTAAGATGCTTAGAGAGAATTTTGGAGTTGAGTTACCTCGGAATCGGATTTACCAAAAGCCGTACCCCGAGTACTTTGATGCCATCCAGTGCCCTCCGGGATATAAGATTCCAGATTTTGTTAAGTTCAATGGAGAGGGCACAAAAACCACATGGGAGCATGTTAGTCAATACTTAGCACAACTAGGTGAAGCAGGCTCACTAAATGAGTTGAAAGTGCGTTTGTTTCCTTTATCTTTAACTGGTACTGCATTTTCATGGTTTTCTTCTTTACCACATGGTTCCATTCGGGTTTGGTCACAGCTAGAGCAGAAATTTCATGATCACTTTTATAGCGGCGACAATGAACTCAAGTTATCACATCTAACATCGGTTAAACAGAAGCATGATGAATCGGTCTCCGATTACGTCAAGAGATTCAGAGAAACAAAAAACCGGTGTTTTAGTTTGGTGATAACCGAGAGAGACTTGGCAGACCTAGTGCTGAGTGGTTTGAGAACTCCCATTAGAGAAAAGCTAGAAGGTTATGAGTTCTTAAATATCAACCAAGTCTTACAAAGGGCTTTGGCTCAGGAAAGCCGAAGCAAAGATCTCAAAGAAGTGCATAGATACAAAGCCGATCGTCCAAAGATGAATATGGTGGAATATGATAGTG
Organism: Triticum aestivum; assembly: GCF_018294505.1. Classification (NCBI taxonomy): domain Eukaryota; kingdom Viridiplantae; phylum Streptophyta; class Magnoliopsida; order Poales; family Poaceae; genus Triticum; species Triticum aestivum. The sequence continues at coordinate 164,059,161 of NC_057800.1, read as the reverse complement.
ATCACTCGGACGATGAGGGTGATGTTTTTTGCTACTGAATTTGTTTGGCCATCTAAGGCCAAACCCTTTACTTGCAATGATCTGAAACCGATTCATAAGAATCGTGATGAAGAGATGAAGTTTACTTTTAACATTGCTAAGTGTGATAGAATATTTGATGCTTTGCTGCAGGCTAAGATTATTAGAATATCTCATACTTTACCGCCGTTTGAAGAGCTAAAATGGCGTGCTTATTGCAAGTATCATAATTCTTTTTCTCATGCTACTAACGATTGCAATGTTTTTCGACGATAGATACAATCGGCCGTTAATGACGGACGATTGAACTTTTCTGAGATGCAAGTTGATAAACAGCCTTTTCCAATGAATACCATGGATTTGGAGGGGAAGAAGCTACTCATTCGGCCGGAGGTAGCCGAATCTGCTAATAAAGCTAATGTCATTGTTGGTGAGCCCAGGAAAGACAAGGAGGACAACAAGGTCTTGGGGAGACAGGTTGTGCTTGGTAAGCAACCCGATGGCAAGGAAGTGATCAAAATCACCATCAAGAATCCTACACTCGGGGGGCAACTGCAAGTGCAAGAAAATGCTCGTGTGAGATTTGTCAAGCCCAAGAGTCCAGAAATTGGCAAGTGGAAAAGGAATGAAGTTAAAGTACAGCGCAAGCGGATCAAGCCAACTTTTGATATGTTGCTGTCCAAGTACACCAACCAGTCGGCCGGTTCTAGCTTTAATCGGCCGACTCATCTGAAGCGACCAAGGTCACCATCAGCTGATATGTTCAGTCAGTATATGAAACCGAGTGGACCAAGGGTGCCGTTTCCAGAAGAGCATACGCAATCTGTTTGGGATCGACTTGACTATTCATATAGAGGCCGACTGAACATCGGTAACTATCGGTCGGCTGGTCAAAACATGCGACCGGATGGAAATTATCCGAGTGTAAGAATGCACCCAGGTGGAAGCTATCCGAGTGAAAAAATGTGGCCGAGTAGATTCCATCCGACTGAATTCCATCCGAGTGATATCCATCCGAGTGGATTCCATCAGAGTAAAAAGGTGCGCCCGAGTGGAAATTTCATGCATCTGGAAAGTCGAAAAGAATGGCGTGTTAAATCACCAAGTGTTGCAGCAGTTGAGTCGGGAAAAGGCAAGGAGAAAATGGATGTCGACTCACTTATCTTGGGCACCGAAACATTCGCCATACAGCAGCCGATTGTGCATAGCAATCCGACTGAGCCGATACTTGCTATCGCGCCAAAGCACTCGGCTAATGACCATGAGGCAAGCACCAGCCAGGTAAAACGAGAGATCCTAAATACACTCAGCCGAAGTGGTGTCCTCCAGGGCTAACAAAGACACAAAAGAGGAAACTACAGAGGTTAAGGAGTCGAGAGATGGCAGAACAGGAGGCCGAGAAACAAAGGGATAAGTTGTTCAATGACACTCGACCCATGGTTCCACCAAAACAAGTGTGGAGGCCTAAACAAATACAAGATACAGCAGCTTCTACATCTATCACAGCAATACCTACATCACCAAAGGAGGACGATGCAACAGATATGACATCGTCTGCGACACTTCTTACTTATCCTTCACTCGGACAAATTTCAGAATCGGTGGATGCACTCGAGGAGGAGGCTGATATGTTGGACTATGAGTCTACGCCGGTTCATGAAGGTATGGATATCAATATGGTGTACTACTTACCTGCTGAGTTTCGTGCTGTAGATGAAGAAGGGGAGGTGGCTCAGCTGGATTTTGGCCCTAAAAACGCAATATTCGAGAAGCCAAAAGAACCAGTAACGCATCTTAAACCATTATATCTCAGAGGTCATATCAATGGGTCGCCGCTCACTCGGATGCTTGTTGATGGTGGTGCTGTGGTAAATCTTATGCCCTATTCGGTCTTCAAGAGATTGGGTTTGCCTGATGAAGAATTGATCAAGACCAATATGGTGCTCAATGGATTTGAAGGCAAAGAGAAAACTGAAGCCAAAGGTGTGATGTATGTGGAGCTTACAGTCGGAAGCAAAACTTTGGCTACTGCATTCTTTGTCGCTGAGGTGCAAGGTAACTACAACGTCATACTAGGCCGCGATTGGGTTCATGCAAACCAGTGCGTGCCATCCACTATGCACCAGTTTTTGATTCAGTGGGTTGATGATGAAGTGGAAGTTATTCACGCGGATAACTCGGCCTGTGTTGCTTTGGCCGATGCATCGGTGGATTGGCAACATCCCAATGCTACTTGCTTGACGGGACGTGACTTGTCAGAATTTGATTTTCTCAGCGCAACCAAGAATGGTTTTGTGCCCGTCTCTTTAAAGCCGAGTGAATGCAATCGGCTCCAAGGTATGATATGTTTAAATGGATCCTAATTCCGAGTGGTTACAAAAACGTCTTGTAAAGTATCGGTCCAATGAGAACGATATGTATGAGTCTATAGAGGAGTTGGATGACATGGATAAACTTGGACAAGGTTTTACATCAGCCGATCCGTTAGAAGAGGTAGATATTGGAGATGGTTCAGTCACTCGACCGACATTTATAAACAAAAATTTGAAAGCCGATTGTAAGGCTAAGTTAATCGAGCTATTGAAAGAATATGTTTGTTGCTTTGCATGGGAATATCATGAGATGCCAGGGTTAAGCCGAGAGCTAGTGGAACATCGGTTGCCTATAAAGGCCGGTTTTAGACCTTATAAACAGTCGGCCAGAAAATTTAATCCGAAAACATATGACCGGATCAAGGAAGAGATCGGTCGACTGCTTGAAGCTAATTTCATTCGACCTTGCAGGTATGCCGAGTGGATTTCTAACATTGTCCCAGTAGAGAAGAAAGGATCTGGCAAGTTGAGGGTGTGCATTGATTTCAGAGATTTGAATAGGGCTACACCCAAAGATGAGTATCCTATGCCAATAGCCGATATGCTTATTAATGATGCTTCTGGACATAAGGTTATTAGCTTTCTAGATGGTAATGCCGGATACAATCAAATTTTTATGGCCGAAGAGGACATGTACAAAACGGCTTTCCGATGTCCTGGTTTCCTTGGTTTATTCGAGTGGACAGTGATGACATTCGGATTAAAAAATGCTGGCGCCACGTATCAAAGGGCTATGAATTTGATTTTTCATGATTTACTCGGTGTCATACTTGAAGTTTATATTGATGATATTGTTGTCAAATCGGATGCTTTTGAATCTCACTTGGCCGATTTGCGTTTAGCTTTTGAAAGAATGAAAAAGTATGGATTGAAAATGAATCCTTTGAAGTGTGCTTTCGGCGTGTCAGCTGGCAAGTTTTTGGGTTTCATTATTCATGAAGATGGTATAGAGATTGATCCCAAAAAGATAGAGGCTATACAGAAGGTGGAGGCTCCAACATGCAAGAGAGATATGCAAAAGTTCCTTGGCAAGGTCAATTATTTGAGAAGGTTCATAGCTAATCTATCAGGGAAAGTTGATGCATTTACTCCTATCCTTCGGTTAAAGAATGATGCTGATTTCACTTGGGGGGCAAAACAGCAAGAAGCATTTGATATGATCAAGAATTATTTGTGCACTCCTCCGGTGATGAGAGCACCCAAGCATAGGGAACCCTTCAGACTTTACATTGCAGCAGAGGAAGGAGTTATTGGTGCTGTTCTAACTCAAGAGACCGAAGGAAAAGAGCATGCCATCACTTATTTGAGCCGCCGCTTATTGGACGCAGAGACAAGGTATACATTTATTGAGAAATTATGTCTATGCTTATATTATGCTTGCACAAAACTGAGACATTATTTAGTGCCGAGTGTTTGTGTAGTAGCTTGTCAAACCGATGTCATTAAATACATGTTGCATAGGCCAATTCTTAGTGGTAGAATTGGCAAGTGGGCTTATGCTTTGATTGAATATGATTTGGCTTATGAATCTCTAAAATCCATGAAAGGCCAAATTGTTGCTAATTTCATTGTTGAACATCGGATTAATAACAAGCATGATGTTGATATGAACCTTGTTTCATTAGTACCATGGAGATTATACTTTGATGGTTCAGTTTGTAGCAATGGCCAAGGTGTTGGTATTGTTTATATATCTCCTCATGGTGCTGTTTTTGAAGCCTCATGCCGCTTAGAATATTTTTGCACAAACAATCAAGCCGAATATGAAGCATTGTTATTCGGCCTAGAGATGTTACTTGCTATAGGTGCTACACATATTGAGGCTTATGGTGATTCGTTACTAGTGGTGCAGCAAATATCCAAAGTCTTTCAGTGTTTGGACGAATCACTTAATGTTTATCTTGATAGATGTCTAGATATAATTTCTACTTTGGATTGCTTTAGCATTGCTCATATATCTAGACATGACAATTGGAAAGCAAATGAATTGGCACAACAAGCATCCGGATATCATGTTGATCATGGCATGTTTCATATCTCTCAAAGACCGATGTCTTGTCTTGCCAATATGGGAGAGGCCGAACCTGAACCCACTGATTCGGCCATTAACAAAAAGTCTAGTGCAGGTGACAATCCCGACTGGAGGAAGCCCATTGTTGATTACTTGTGCAATCCGAGTGAAAGGGTGGACAGGGATGTTCGGCGTATGGCTTTCAAGTATACAATGAGAGATGATGGTCTTTATCGCCGAACCGTCGATGATGTTCTTCTAAAGTGTTTGGACGAGGACCAGGCAAGAGTTGCTATGGGAGAAGTACATGAAGGTATTTGTGGCACTCACCAGTCGGCTCCCAAGATGAAATGGTTATTGCGACGTGCTGGGTTTTATTGGCCGACTATGATTAATGATTGCTTCAGATATTATAAGGGGTGTGAAGCTTGTCAAAAGTTTGGTGATATTCAATTGGCTCCTGCTGCTATGTTACATCCTATTATCAAACCGTGGCCTTTCAGAGGTTGGGGTTTAGATTTCATTGGACAAATCCATCCGTCTTCCTCAAAAGGGCATCGGTTCGTATTGGTGGCAACTGATTATTTCACTAAATGGTCTGAAGCAGTACCTCTCAAGAACATGACGCATACGGAGGTAATTCAATTCATAACCGAGCACATTATTCATAGATTCGGTATTCCTCAAACGTTAACTACAGATCAAGGTTCATCTTTCATGTCACACCAAGTCAGAGAGTTTGCCGAATCTTATAACATAAAGTTGCTCAATTCCTCTCCATATTATGCCCAAGCTAATGGACAAGCTGAGTCTAGCAATAAAATTTTAATCAAGCTCATCAAGAAGAAGATTGAGGATAATCCAAGGAGATGGCATGACTTGTTGTCTGAGGCATTATGGGCACATAGAATCTCAAGGCATGGTGCTACGAAAGTGACTCCATATGAGCTAGTATATGGTCAGGAGGCTGTTTTACCGGTGGAAGTAAATTTGAATGCTTTGAGAATAGCCAAACAAAATGATTTATCGGCAATAGACTTCTATAACTTGATGATGGACAACATTGATGAGGTTGCTGATAAACGTTTGGCTGCTTTGAATGCCATAGAGAGAGATAAGTTGAGGGTGGCAAGGGCTTACAATAAGAAAGTCAAGTTGAAGAATTTTCAAGTTGGTGATCTCGTTTGGAAAGTGATTCTGCCGATTGGTTCAAGAGATAGAAAATTCGGGAAGTGGTCTCCAAGTTGGGAAGGTCCTTTTAGAATTACAAGAGTTGTTCCCGGAAATTCATATTTGGTGGAATCAATACAAGGGGCATTGTTACCTCGAGCTCTCAATGGCAAATATTTGAAGAAGTACCACCCGAGTGTGTGGCAGGAAGCCTAAGTGGGCAATGGCCGATATACGATTATCGCCCTTAGCACAAACATGGCCGATACATAATTATCGCCCTGAGAAAAATAAATGGCCGATGGAGTGTTGATATCGTCCTTAGAACAAACACTATGCATATTATTTTTCGGCGTGCAAGCTTTGCCGAAAAACAGGGGGGCATGTGTTGACACCTGATTTTGGCAAGATACAGATTGCAATGAAGATGGTCTCGAGTGAATGAGTTTTCAGCATAAAAATATTCACGTCACCGAGTGGAACCACTTTGATGTTTCGGTTATATTCATTCGACTTTATCTTACGGACCGAAACTATACTCCGAGTGGCATAGTTCAATGTTCCGAGTGGTTTTTGGCCAATCACGTCTTCAAGATGACCTCGGATGAAGGAGCACTCTTAAGGAATTGTCTTCGTCTCGTCGAGGCAATCGATTTTGATATATAAATCATCTCAATCCGAGTTCATATGCAAAAGTTAGAGGCAATATACTGCAGACTGAACCTCAACGGAAATATGGCGCGAGGTGCCAGGCACTTGTCTGATAGGTTGCGCGAGTAATTCGGCCATCAATACGGCCTTGAATCGAAAAACCTTCAACATGGAAAAGTTTCGTCTCGTCGAGCCGATCGATGTTCATATATAATTCGTCTCAATCCGAGATCATATGAGGCCTGGAGAGACAAATCAAGATCGGGCTATGTTTTTAGTCGGAAATCCGAGTGAAAAGTTTACCATCTGAGTGAAAGTTTACGGTCGAGTGAAATTTTACGGTCGAGTGAAAGTTTGCTGACCGGATGAACTTATTATTATCCAAGTGGAAATATAGTCATCCGAGTGAAATTGTCGTCCAGGTGAAAATATTCCGAGTGAAAAGATTACCATCGGGACGAAAACTTGCCGATTGAATAAGATAGTGCCTTCCGAGTGGAAATATAGTCATCCGAGTGAATAAGATAGTGCCTTCCTAATGAAAATATAGTCATCCGAGTGGAAATATAGTCATCCGAGTGAAAGATTGTCTTTCGAGTGAAAAAGTCCAATCGGACAATCCGAGTGAAAGTATCTAATATCCGAGTGGATGAGCTCAAGTCCGAGTGAAATTGAACATGTGCTCGAAAGTTTATCAAAATGACCTTGGATGAAGAAGTGTTCAATACAGAAGTTGTGCGTATCATCAAGACGGTAAACTTTGATTTTGGAGTCATCATCATCAGAGATAATATATAGCCTACAAATTCACTACGAGACTCGGATAATCCAGTCTACTGCAAGACCGAGTCCGACTGGAAGATAAAGATGACCTCGAAAAGTATTCAAGATGGCCTTATTTGAAAAAGTGATCAACATGAGAGTTGTTCGTATCATCAAGGCGCACAAGTTTGATATTTGGGCCATCTCGATCGGAGATCATATGCAAGCCCGGCGGCCCGCTCAAGAAGGAAGACAGAGTTTGGGCCAGATTCAGACTGAATCCGAGTTGGAATAGAATTAGGACTCTAGGACGTGAATTGATGTAATTTTTCTTGTAAGGAAAGCCTAGATGAATCCTTTACTTGTACGGGAAGTCCAGCTGCCTCTTATATATGTTGGGGGTGACGGCCGATTGAACAACACACAATCGAACAAATCAATATACTAGTTTTCATCTATGTTTTATCTCTCCACCGTTTTTCTCTCTCGTTCTTCGCTGTTCTTCGTGTTTGAGAGCTGCAAATTCCGAGGCCCTAGGGGCGAGCGAATCGACCTAGGGCAGCCCATAGCCGCCGCACTCCCTGACGGGGTCCCTCCCGGGGGTGTGGGGTTTTCGGGTCTACAAAAGCGCCCGTCGACTGTCTTGCGTATCGCGCTGTCGGTCGGGTCTCCTTCGACGTGAGCTACGGTGCATCACCCCCGGCGTCGAGGGTACACGTGATGTGTTCGTGTGTCAACACATAGCCACCGCAGAGGAGGCCGGCATCTGCCATGTCACGGGCCCCGCACACTTGCGTGCTGGTGAGAAGCAGGCAGCTAAACTTGATGATATACACAGCCATGCCGAAGTAGTCGCCCAGCTAACACGTGAACCACGTGCTCGGAGGCGATGGCCATGCTCATAGTGAAGCACATCCAGAGCTCCTCCACCATGCAGGCCACAAGGGCGAGCCGCGCCATCCACGACATGTCCTCCGAAAGTACCTGCCAACCTCCCTCCCTAAAATAACTGTCGTCGTGCTAGCGCATCGCCCACTTGCCATCGGCTTCGTCTCACAAACCACCGCCGTCTTGCAAGGCTGCGCGCGTCGTCCACTATCGCGTCGGATGCCCGCCAACAAGCAAGCTGGTTTCATCCACCATGGATGTTCGCGCCTGAGGGGGCTTGCATTGCAGCTCCTCACGGCGGCGACACTAGAGAGTGGACGTAGCCTCGCATGTATCGGTGATGAGCTTGGTGAAGGAGATATGCCCTAGTGGCAATAATAAAGTTATTATTTATTTCCTTATATCATGATAAATGTTTATTATTGTGACGCCCCCGATTCGATCGTACACTAATCATACACGCAAACGTGTACGATCAAGATCAGGGACTCACGGGAAGATATCACAACACAACTCTACAAATAAAATAAGTCATACAAGCATCATATTACAAGCCAGGGGCCTCGAAGGCTCGAATACAAGAGCTCGATCATAGACGAGTCAGCGGAAGCAACAATATCTGAGTACAGACATAAGTTAAACAAGTTTTCCTTAAGAAGGCTAGCACAAACTGGGATACAGATCGAAAGAGGCGCAGGCCTCCTGCCTGGGATCCTCCTAAACTATTCCTGGTCGTCGTCAGCGGGTAGCACGTAGTAGTAGGCACCTCCGGTGTAGTAGGAGTCGTCGTCGAAGGTGGCGTCTGGCTCCGGGGTCCAACATCTGGTTGCGACAACCAGGTAGAAGGGATAGGTGGAAAAGAGGGAGAAAGCAACCGTGAGTACTCATCCAAAGTACTCGCAAGCAAGGAGCTACACTACATATGTAAGCATTGGTATCAACTGGAATAAGGCTATCATATGTGGACTGAACTGCAGAATGCCGGAATAAGAGGGGGATAGCTAGTCCTTTCGAAGACTACACTTCTGGCAGCCTCCGTCTTGCAGCATGTAGAAGAGAGTAGACTGAAGTCCTCTAAGTAGCATTGCATAGCATAACCCTAACCGATGATCCTCCCCTCGACGCCCTATGAGAGAGCGATCACCGGTTGTATCTGGCACTTGGAAGGGTGTGTTTTATTAAGTATCCAGTTCTAGTTGTCATAAGGTTAAGGTACAACTCCAAGTCGTCCTGTTACCGAAGATCACGGCTATTCGAATAGATTAACTTCCCTGTAGGGGTGCACCACATATCCCAACACGCTCGATCCCATTTTGCCGGACACACTTTCCTGGGTCATGCCCGGCCTCGGAAGATCAACACGTCGCAGCCCTACCTAGGCACAACAGAGAGGTCAGCATGCCGGTCTAAATCCTATGGCGCAGGGGTCTGGGCCCATCGCCCATTGCACACCTGCACGTTGCGTACGCGGCCGGAAGCAGAACTAGCCCCCTTAATACAAGAGCAGGCTTACGGTCCAATCCGGCGCGCGTCACTCAGTCGCTGACGTCACGAAGGCTTCGGCTGATACCACGACGTCGAGTGCCCATAACTATCCCCGCATAGATGGTTAGTGCATATAGGCCAGTAGCCAGACTCAGATCAAATACCAAGATCTCGTTAAATGTGTTAAGTATCCGCGAACACCGACCAGGGCCAGGCCCACCTCTCTCCTAGGTGGTCTCAACCTGCCCTGTCGCTCCGCCACAAAGTAACAGTCGGGGGCCGTCGGGAACCCAGGCCCACCTCTACCGGGATGGAGCCACCTGCCCCTTCAGCCCCCAACTCCGAACAGTACCACAGGTAATGTAACTGTGTAAAGTATATAGTATATGCCCGTGATCACCTCCCGAAGTGATCACGGCCCAGTAGTATAGCATGGCAGACGGACAAGAGTGTAGGGCCACTGATGGAACACTAGCATCCTATACTAAGCAGTAGGATAGCAGGTAATGGTAACAACAGTAGTAGCAAGGGCAGGCTATGCATCAGGATACGAATAACGAAAAGCAGTAACATGCTACACTACTCTAATGCAAGCAGTATAGAGAAGAGTAGGCGATATCTGGTGAACAAAGGGAGGGCTTGCCTGGTTGCTCTGGCAAGAGAGAGGGGTCGTCAACACCGTAGTCGAACTGGGGGTCACCGGCAGCCTCGGGGTGTCTACCGAAAAGAAGTAATGGAGGGCGAACACAATAAATAACAGAGCAAACAAAGTAACACAAAACGTAATGTGGCAATGCGCGGTGCTAGAGGTGACCTAACACAGTACTAGGTGATACCGGTGAAGGGGGAAGCATCCGGGAAAATATTCCCGGTGTTTCGCGTTTTTGACAGATGGATCGAAGGGAAAAGTTCCATGTTCATCATGCTTGAGGTGTGTGGTAGGCAAATGAGTGGCATATTTGGATTCGTCTAATTTTTCTGATCATCTTTCATATATAAATTATTCCGATCCGAGTTATGGATTATTTTCTATGGATTTTCAAAGTTTATTTAATTTTCTGAATTTTCTGCATTTATTTAATCGGATTGACCAAGTCAATTTGACTGGTCAAAAGGGGAGATGGTGGCCCACATGTCATAAGCTATACCTAAACAAATAACTAAAACTAGCTTAAATAAATGCGGGTCCACATGTAATAGGCTTAAACTAATTAATTAACCAACTAATCTAAACTAAATTAGTTTAGACCTAATTATACTAGGCCGGCCACACATGGCTGCGGCACAGCCCACGCTCACACAGCGCACACACACAAAGCTAGGGAGTAACTCTATTCCTTTTAACACAAGATAGAATTTTGTGATTTTTGTAGGATTTAATCCATGCATTATCTGAAGCAGGTCCAATGGAACAAAATGAAGCTTGTTACGTCTACTTTCCGTTCATATAATTTTTACCCATGTTAGGATTTGTCTTATCGCTGTTTAGTGGCAGTTTAGAAGGCTAGTCATTATAGAAATACAAAAGCTAGCTATTGCTACAGTAACTGAATGTTACTGTACCAGTGTAGCATAGCAGCAGGAGCAGCAAAGCAGCAGCGAAGCAAGCGGCATGCATACGGCCACGCGTGCTGGGTGCAAGGCGGGACAGTGAGACCAGGGGCAGGGCGAGGGGAGCGGGCGCGTCGGTCGCGGCGACGGCGAGCGCACGGCGGCGCTGCAGGCGGGCAGGCAAGCAGCGTGTGTGTGCGCGTGATGTAGGGCAGTAGCAGCGATGGCGGCGGCGAGTTTCTGCCACGGTGGATCGAGAGACGGAGTACGCGAACGAGCACGGAGTGAGGGGGAATGGAAAAGAGGCTCACCGCGAGCCCGTAGTTGTGCAAAGCGTGCTCGAGGGAGGCTCAGTGTGGCCGGAATTCGATGGTGGCGACGACTCCTTGAGGTTGAAGACGACCTCGTCCCACACGAAGGAGAGGCGCCCGGCTCGAGACCGTTGGCGCAGGCGACGTAGGGGAGCAGGACGGAGCTGGCGGGAACTGCGGATGGATGCGGGGGCGTCGGTGGCCGTGGTGGAGCGCGGTGGCTGATGACGATGGCTGCGGGTGCGGACGGATCTGAGCGAGGGAGACGAGGGAGAGAGTGGGGGAGGAGCGAGAGGCGGATGCGGGAGAAAATATCTGGAGGGGGGCCTCGGTGGAGGCCTTATCCTCTCCGAGCGTCGCCGACGAGGTGGTCGGGGGCAGCCATGCCCCTGTAGCGACCTGAGATCGATGAACAGGGAGGTGGGGAGAGCGACCGGGGGCTTCGTGCCCAGTTGGGCCGGCCCAGGGGAGGGGTTTTCTTTTGTATTAGCTATTTTGTTTTTGTTTTATTTATTTCCTCTTTTCTGTTTTCTTTTATTGTTTTATTTTTAGTTTCTCTCATATTTTAGTTTTACAAATTACAAAAGTAGCCCCTAAACTAGTGTTAATAAATATGCTATGACCCCAAACATTTTGGCACCTTAAATAAAGTATACTTCATTTATTATTATTTTAAATGCATTTTAAATAATTGTTTTATCGTTGTTATAATTAATTTAGTGCATTGGAACATTTTATAAAGATGATTTCTCAACCAATATTACTTCCGATTTATTTGCCACGTTTCGAACACTTTAGTTTTCACTTTTGAAAACTTTAATTGTTTGACTTGATTTTAAATTTGAATTTTGACGGGATTTGGAATCATCGCAAGATTAACAACAGTAATCGTGGTGACGTGGCATCATTAGTGAAGGGTTACTGTAGTTGAATATCCGGGCGTCACAATTCTCCTCCACTACAAGAAATCTCGTCCCGAGATTTAAGAGGTGTGTAAGGGGGAAAGATCTGGTTACGAAATTCTAACGAATCTTCTCGATCTTGGTTGCTCTTCTCGAAGAGGTTGATCCATTACGTGGATGTATTCATTACTCTGCTTCAGGTCAACATGATGAAGTCATCATCCTTTTCTTCGAGAACTCCAACGTACTTACGAATAGTTAAGGGGCAACTTGGCTACGTCAGGATGCTTATGAGGGAAACAATCTGGGGGTTAACCCATGAATGAGCATAAGACTAACTCTCAAGTTGAACATATAAAATACATCGAGAGTAAGGTATAATGAGAGGGTCCAAGCGGATAGGTAGCTGCTCAAAGTCTGAACCATAGTGAGAAAGGGTTCAGAGTAGCGAGAGTAAGTATTGCGTCTGATACCAGAATGGAGCACTAGGAAGGTGGCTCACGAATTACCTACGAAACCAAGAGCAAGGGATAACTTTGTTAACAAGGCATACAGGAGAGTCATGTTTCGATCCTGTGGAACTGTGGGTTATGGGCCCACCATGTGGTTAAAAGTAGGAAGGTCGGTGACATCTTGCACGATCATGTAAGCAAGGCATGCATGTCAGAGGATAGTCTGTCGGTCATGTCGGCAACACATCGGTACCAAGGGCGAGGGACGGAGAGAACCATTTTCCTGCTTGTTGAACGAGGTGGACCAGCAGGCAAGATTCTCGTCCATCGGTGGTTACCAGAATGCCATCAACAAAAGTAACAGGGTCTTTCTATCAGAGTGGTACAACGAGGTGTTTACATAAGCAGGGATTATTACTGCTTATACAATATAGATCACAAGAAGGTTTAAACAAACCAATGGAAAGGAAAAGTGATTATCAGGTTTAAACAAAACAATGGAAAGGAAAATGTGTTTAAACACATATTTCAAGGGTATATTCTTCCCAAGGACAAGCAGAACATAGTATCCATGACAGGATATAATGTAGAAAACTCTTTAGGTAGGGGAGAGAATTTTCATGACATTACCCGTACAACGGTGTTTGGATAATTGAGCAGGAAACATTTAACATTAGGCTTTCAATGTTCTTGTTGAAAATTGGAGTACCATATATATGCTTCGAGATAGCATTGACATGGTCTTCAGGCAAAGGTCAGACTTTGGAAACACAAAGGATCCATCAGGAATAACTTGTAGAATAAGTCTTACAATTTCCTCATGGAAGAATGGATAACCTTGCTGAAAAGGAGTCTATAACCATAGGGCCTCCGGCCGGGTGGGCTAAGAACGACATCCTTGATATAAAAGATGGTAATACTCCAAGGTAAAGAAGAACAAATGTTGGATAGCAAGGAACTCAAGGTATAACACAGAACACAAACAGGTTTGTGTTGGAGGGAAGGCAATAAAGTTGTCGATGATAACACAATTCATCGAGGGGCAAGGATGGTATTTCTCATCATGAATTCAATTGATATCCTGGAAGAACTCAAAATGTTGATGATGATCATGACAAATTTTTTTCGAGAGGTTTCATGAAGATGTAATCGGTCGGCGATGACATCAAGTCAAAGGAATGATGAAGCGAAAGGTTGTTATTGGAACCATGGATATGACACAAACTTGAAATCAAGTTTGCTGTTCAAGGAGAATTGATTTGACGAGGAAGATCGACGTAAGCTTAGCTCATCATTGAAAATTTGTGCTCCGGGAAGAAGGACCAGGTAGCACAGTTAAGAGCAGCACGATAAGGATATAGCCGATCAAGAAAGGAATGACTTGAAGGATTATTAAACTCATACACAACAAAAATATTTAGGGTTATTGAATCGAAGTGCGGACTCGATTCACTATTCGGTGTTCTCGATTGACGACAACCCAAAACCTAGGAACAATTGGATCCGGTGAGTGATAATAGTTGATGAAAAAGCCATAAGAAGTTATGATGTCCCATGATATTATCGAGGTACCATGGTGTAATACTCGACGGAAGATTAAAGTACAGGTTGGACTGGTTTATTGATCCACAGAAGACAAGTGCTTAAACTTGCCCGTGAAATGGGGTCAAAGAAGAACATATGGTCGAAACCACGATTGCAAAAGGCCGGATCCCAGATATAAGAACTTATACCAAGGGAAAAATTTAATTTAAGAGAAGCTTTAATGATAAGATCTACATCGTGTCCATGGGCATGAACACAAAGTTCAAGGTCGACTCCCACTTCTTCAATGCATAACATTTCATTCACTGCTCTAGATAAAAATGATTTCAGTGTCAAAACCTACCTGATGAATTACCAGAGGAGTATGACCCGTGAAAACTTTTGGGTTCACACAGATTAAGAAAAGCATAGGTTCAACCCGTCAGGGTATCGTGGAATCATATACCACAAGCTTCATTCATAAATACCACCAGCTCGAAAACAGAGCATGGTTGAGAAAAACAGAGGATACAATTCACCAAAAGCATTATGTATCCGAGGAAAGGCTCACAAGGTTATTGAATAAGGAGGATACTATCGAATAATAATCCAATAAAGGATCTGACGGTCCATAGCGGAGTTGATGTGAGCATCGGCACACAATCAGTTGAAGAAAGGATGCAAGGGCATCAGATTATAGAACACCTGAATGATTCGATGCTTAGTTATCAAAGAAATTATGATTCCCAAATAGAAGGATCAGAAGTAGACGCTCTGATCAAGGGTGGATAAGTTCAATAGACCTAAGGGTACAATTGACGGCAACAGATTGGTCGAGAACAAGCTCATGTTCAAAAATGACGTCTGAGCCAGAAAGATAATTTAAAAGGATCAACTGATAATAGCGTGCATTCGCACTCATGTTGAATCAATAGGATCAAAATTTACGGTGTCTAAGGATACTAACGAATATTGCCAGACATATGGAAAGCATCCATAATGCAAGTAGACAAGTATTGCAGAGCAATAAGCTACTAAGGATCCTTGGAGGATCAAATAGTATTTCGAAGACCATTGTGAAACACATGAACAACTGGGGGGGGGGGTGAGCGGATACTCAATAAGTGCGAGAATTATCCGTAGGGGTATTCAGGTGACAAAGAACAGCAAGGCAGTAAGCTCAAAGGATTATCGAAACAACGTCAAGTATTTCGGGGTATCTTGTAATAACAAAACCAACTGGGGATGAATGTAAGAATAATAACTGCAAATAGTTATCCATAAGGGTTGACGGTGGAAGGGGAATTGTAAACGCGATGAACACAAGTTCTCGGGTTAACAGCGGAGAGTATCTTCAGGGTCTTCACGTACAGCAGACGGTCGTCAGTAATAAGGGGCTCTCCGGGTGAAAGTGATAACGAGATCCTAATGTTAGATTTAAATTCCTTTAACCTGAATAGAAGAGAGTTTAGAGTCCCAAAGTAAGGATCGAGGAGTAAAAGATCCTAATACCACCCAGATGGCGATGTGGGCCCGTAAGGCACACAACCATGTTAGTAATAGTTTTTGAAATGTCTAGACTCAACTTCGGCCAAGGAGTGTGAAAGGGGGATTCCTACAGGCAGTCGGCTCTGATACCAACTTGTGACACCCCCGATTTGATCATACACTAATCATACACGCAAACGTGTACGATCAAGATCAAGGACTCACGGGAAGATATCACAACACAACTCTACAAATAAAATAAGTCATACAAGCATCATATTACAAGCCAGGGGCGTCGAAGGCTCGAATACAAGAGCTCGATCATAGACGAGTCAGCGGAAGCAACAATATCTGAGTACAGACATAAGTCAAACAAGTTTGCCTTAAGAAGGCTAGCACAAACTGGGATACACATCGAAAGAGGCGCAGGCCTCCTGCCTGGGATCCTCCTAAACTATTCCTGGTCGTCGTCAGCGGGCAGCACGTAGTAGTAGGCACCTCCGGTGTAGTAGGAGTCATCGTCGAAGGTGGCGTCTGGCTCCTGGGCTCCAACATCTGGTTGCGACAACCAGGTAGAAGGGATAGGTGGAAAAGAGAGAGAAAGCAACCGTGAGTACTCATCCAAAGTACTCGCAAGCAAGGAGCTACACTACATATGTAAGCATTGGTATCAACTGGAATAAGTCTATCATATGTGGACTGAACTGCAGAATGCCGGAATAAGAGGGGGATAGCTAGTCTTTTCGAAGACTACGCTTCTGGCAGCCTCCGTCTTGCAGCATGTAGAAGAGAATAGACTGAAGTCCTCCAAGTAGCATTGCATAGCATAACCTTAACCGATGATCCTCCCCTCGACGCCCTGTGAGAGAGCGATCACCGGTTGTATCTGGCACTTGGAAGGGTGTGTTTTATTAAGTATCCGGTTCTAGTTGTCATAAGGTCAAGGTACAACTCCAAGTCGTCCTGTTACCGAAGATCACGGCTATTCGAATAGATTAACTTCCCTGCAGGGGTGCACCACATATCCCAACACGCTCGATCTCATTTGGCCGGACACACTTTCCTGGGTCATGCCCGGCCTCGGAAGATCAACACGTCGCAGCCCTACCTAGGCACAACAGAGAGGTCAGCACGTCGGTCTAAATCCTATGGCGCAGGGGTCCGGGCCCATCGCCCATTGCACACCTGCACGTTGCGTACGCGGCCGGAAGCAGAACTAGCCCCCTTAATACAAGAGCAGGCTTACGGTCCAATCCGGCGCGCGTCACTCAGTCGCTGACGTCACGAAGGCTTCGGCTGATACCACGACGTCGAGTGCCCATAACTGTCCCCGCGTAGATGGTTAGTGCGTATAGGCCAGTAGCCAGACTCAGATCAAATACCAAGATCTCGTTAAATGTGTTAAGTATCCGCGAACACCGACCAGGGCCAGGCCCACCTCTCTCCTAGGTGGCCTCAACCTGCCCTGTCGCTCCGCCACAAAGTAATAGTCGGGGGCCGTCGGGAACCCAGGTCCACCTCTACCGGGATGGAGCCACCTGCCCCTTCAGCCCCCAACTCCGAACAGTACCACAGGTAATGTAACTGTGTAAAGTATATAGTATATGCCCGTGATCACCTTCCGAAGTGATCACGGCCCAGTAGTATAGCATGGCAGACGGATAAGAGTGTAAGGCCACTGATGGAACACTAGCATCCTATACTAAGCAGTAGGATAGCAGGTAATGGTAACAGCAGTAGTAGCAAGGGCAGGCTATGCATCAGGATAGGAATAACGGAAAGCAATAACATGCTACACTACTCTAATGCAAGCAGTATAGAGAAGAGTAGGCGATATCTGGTGATCAAAGGGGGTGGCTTGCCTGATTGCTCTGGCAAGAGAGAGGGGTCGTCAACACCGTAGTCGAACTGGGGGTCACCGGCAGCCTCGGGGTGTCTACCGGAAAGAAGTAATGGAGGGCGAACACAATAAATAACAGAGCAAACAAAGTAACACAAAACGTAATGTGGCAATGCGCGGTGCTAGAGGTGACCTAACACAGTACTAGGTGATACCGGTGAAGGGAGAAACATCCGGGAAAATATCCCCGGTGTTTCGCGTTTTTGGACAGATGGATCGAAGGGAAAAGTTCCATGTTCATCATGCTTGAGGTGTGTGGTAGGCAAATGAGTGGCATATTTGGATTCGTCTAATTTTTCTGATCATCTTTCATATATAAATTATTCCGATCTGAGTTATGGATTATTTTCTATGGATTTTCAAAGTTTATTCAATTTTCTAAAATTTCTGCATTTATTTAATCGGATTGACCAAGTCAATTTGACTGGTCAAAAGGGGAGATGGTGGCCCACATGTCATAAGCTATACCTAAACAAATAACTAAAACTACCTTAAATAAATGCGGGTCCACATGTAATAGGCTTAAACTAATTAATTAACCAACTAATCTAAACTAAATTAGTTTAGACCTAATTATACTAGGCCGGCCACACACGGCTGCGGCACAGCCCACGCGCACACAGCGCACACACACAAAGCTAGGGAGTAACTCTATTCCTTTTAACACAAGATAGAATTTTGTGATTTTTGTAGGATTTAATCCATGCATTATCTGAAGCAGGTCCAATGGAACAAAATGAAGCTTGTTACGTTTACTTTTCGTTCATATAATTTTTACCCATGTTAGGATTTGTCTTATCGCTGTTTAGTGGCAGTTTAGAAGGCTAGTCATTGTAGAAATACAAAAGCTAGCTACTGCTACAGTAACTTAATGTTACTGTACCAGTGTAGCATAGCAGCAGGAGTAGCAGCGAAGCAAGCGGCATGCATACGGCCACGCGTGCTGGGCGCAAGGCGGGACGGTGAGACCAGGGGCAGGGCGAGGGGAGCGGGCGCGCCGGTCGTGGCGACGGCGAGCGCACGGCGGTGCTGCAGGCGGGCAGGCAAGCAGCGCGTGTGTGCGCATGATGTAGGGCAGTAGCAGCGATGGCGGCGGTGAGTTTCTGCCATGGTGGATCGAGAGACGGAGTATGCGAACGAGCACGGAGTGAGGGGGAATGGAAGAGAGGCTCACCACGAGCCCGTAGTTGTGCAAAGCGTGCTCGAGGGAGGCTCAGTGTGGCCGGAATTCGATGGCGGCGACGACTCCTTGAGGTTGAAGACGACCTCGTCCCGCACGAAGGAGAGGCGCCCAGCTCGAGACCGTTGGCGCAGGCGACGTAGGGGAGCAGGACGGAGCTGGCGGGAACTGCGGATGGATGCGGGGGCGTCGGTGGCCGTGGTGGAGCGCGGTGGCTGACGACGATGGCTGCGGGTGCGGACGGATCTGAGCGAGGGAGACGAGGGAGAGAGTGGGGGAGGAGCGAGAGGCGGATGCGGGAGAAATATCTGGAGGGGGCCTCGGTGGAGGCCTTATCCTCTCTGAGCGTCGCCGACGAAGTGGTCGGGGGCAGCCATGCCCCTGTAGCGACCTGAGACCGATGAACAGGGAGGTGGGGAGAGCGACCGGGGGCTTCGTGCCCAGTTGGTCCGGCCCAGGGGAGGGGTTTTCTTTTGTATTAGCTATTTTGTTTTTGTTTTATTTATTTCCTCTTTTCTGTTTTCTTTTATTGTTTTATTTTTAGTTTCTCTCTTATTTTAGTTTTACAAATTATAAAAGTAGCCCCTAAACTAGTGTTAATAAATATGCTATGACCGCAAACATTTTGGCACCTTAAATAAAGTATACTTCATTTATTATTATTTTAAATGCATTTTAAATAATTGTTTTATCGTTGTTATAATTAATTTAGTGCATTGGAACATTTTATAAATAGATGATTTCTCAACCAATATTACTTCCGATTTATTTGCCACGTTTCGAACACTTTTGTTTTCACTTTTGAAAACTTTAATTGTTTGACTTGATTTTAAATTTGAACTTTGACGGGATTTGGAATCATCGCAAGATTAACAACAGTAATCGTGGTGACGTGGCATCATTAGTGAAGGGTTACTGTAGTTTGAATATCCGGGCGTCACAATTATTCATGCTAGAATTGTATTAACCGGAAACATGATACATGTGTGAATACATAAACAAACAAAGTGTCACTAGTATGCCTTTACTTGACTAGCTCGTTGATCAAAGATGGTTATATTTCCTAGCCATAGACAAAGAGTTGTCATTTGATTAACGGGATCACATCATTAAGAGAATGATGTGATTGACTTGATCCATTCCGTTAGCTTAGCACTTGATCGTTTAGTTTGTTGCTATTGCTTTTTTTATGATTTATACATGTTCCTATGACTATGAGATTATGCAACTCCCGTTTACCGGAGGAACATTTTGTGTACTACCAAACGTCACAACGTAGCTGGGTGATTATAGAGGTGCTCTACAGGTGTCTCTGAAGGTACTTGTTGGGTTGGCGTATTTCGATATTAGGATTTGTCACTCCGATTGTCGGAGAGGTATCTTTGGGCCCACTCGGTAATACACATCACTTAAGCGTTGCAAGCATTGCAACTAATGAGTTAGTTGCGGGATGATGTATTACGGAACGAGTAAAGAGCCTTGTCGGTAACGAGATTGAACTAGGTATTGAGATACCGACGATCGAATCTTGGGCAAGTAACATAACGATGACAAAGGGAACAACGTATGTTGTTATGCGGTTTGACCGATAAAGATCTTCGTAGAATATGTAGGAGCCAATATGAGCATCCAGGTTCCGCTATTGGTTATTGACCGGAGACGTGTCTCGGTCATGTCTACATAGTTCTCGAACCCGTAGGGTCCGCACGCTTAAAGTTCGATGACGGTTATATTATGAGTTTATGTGTTTTGATGTACCGAAGGTAGTTCGGAATCCCGGATGAGATCGGGGACATGACGAGGAGTCTCGAAATGGCCGAGATGTAAAGATCGATATATTGGACGACGATATTTGGACATCGAAAAGGTTCCAAGTGGTTCGGGTATTTTTCGGAGTACCGGGGAGTTACGAGAATACGGGGAAAGAAGTATATGGGCCTTATTGGGCTTTAGGGGAGAGAGAGAGAGGCAGGCCGCGCCCCCCCAATGACTAGTCCGAATTGGACTAGGGGGAGGGGCGGCGCCCCTCCTTCTTTCTCTTCCCCTTCCCCTTCCTTGTCTCCTACTCCTACTACTTGGAAGGGGCGGAATCCTACTCCCGGTGGGAGTAGGACTCCTCCAGGGCGCGCCATAGGGGCCGGCCCTCTCCCCCCTCCACTCCTTTATATACGTGGCCAGGGGCACCCCATAGACACAACAATTGATCCCTTGGATCTCTTAGCCGTGTGCGGTGCCCCCCTCCACCATAATCCACCTCGGTCATATCTTAGCGGTGCTTAGGCGAAGCCCTGCGTCGGTAGAACATCATCATCGCCACCACACCGTCGTGCTGATGGAACTCTCCCTCAAAGCTCGGCTATATCGGAGTTCGAGAGACGTCATCGAGTTGAACGTGTGCAGAACTCGGAGGTGCCATGCGTTCGATACTTGATCGGTCGGATCGTGAAGACGTACAACTACATCAACCGCGTTGTGCTAACGCTTGATACGTCTCCATCATATCTACTTTTCCAAACACTTTTGCCCTTGTTTTGGACTCTAACTTGCATGATTTGAATGGAACTAACCCGGACTGACGTTGTTTTCAGCAGAATTGCCATGGTGTTATTTATGTGCAGAAACAAAAGTTCTCGGAATGACCTGAAACTTCACGGAACATCTTTTCGGAAATAATAAAAAATCATTGCAAAACATGGAGACCAAGGGGCCCACACCCTAGCCACGAGGGTGGGGGGCACGCCTGCCCCCCAGGGCGCGCCCCCTACCTCGTGGGCCCTCTGGAGCTCCTCCGACCTCAACTCCAACTCTATATATTTGCTTTCGCGGAGAAAAAAAAATCAAAGAGAAGGATTCATCGCGTTTTACGATACGGAGCCGCTGCCAAGCCCTAAAACCTCTCGGGAGGGCTGATCCGGTGTCCGTTCGGGGCTCCGGAGAGGGCATTCCGTCGCCATCGTCATCATCAACCTTCCTCCATCACCAATTTCATGATGCTCACCGCCGTGCGTGAGTAATTTCATCGTAGGCTTGCTGGACGGTGATGGGTTGGATGAGATTTATCATGTAATCGAGTTAGTTTTGTTAGGGTTTGATCCCTAGTATCCACTATGTTCTGAGATTCATGTTGCTATGACTTTTGCTATGCTTAATGCTTGTCACTAGGGCCCGAGTGCCATGATTTCAGATCTGAACCTATTATGTTTTCATCAATATATGAGAGTTCTTGATCCTATCTTGCAAGTCTATAGTCACCTATTATGTGTTATGATCCGTTAACCCCGAAGTGACAATAATCGGGATACTTACCGGTGATGACCATAGTTTGAGGAGTTCATGTATTCACTATGTGTTGATGCTTTGGTCCGGTAATCTATTAAAAGGAGGCCTTAATATCCCTTAGTTTCCATTAGGACCCCGCTGCCACGGGAGGGTAGGACAAAAGATGTCATGCAAGTTCTTTTCCATAAGCACGTATGACTCTATTCAGAATATATGCCTACATTACATTGATGAATTGGAGCTAGTTCTGTGTCACCCTAGGTTATGACTGTTACATGATGAACCGCATCCGGCATAATTCTCTATCACCGATCCATTGTCTACGAGCTTTCCACATATTGTTCCTCGCTTATTTACTTTTCCGTTGCTATTGCCACAATCATTATAAAATACCAAAAACATTACTTTTGCTATCATTACCTTTTGCTACCGTTACCAGTACTATCATATTACTTTGCTACTAAATACTTTGCTGCAGATATTAAGTTTCCAGGTGTGGTTGAATTGACAACTCAGCTGCTAATACTTGAGAATATTCTTTGGCCCCCCTTGTGTCGAATCAATAAATTTGGGTTGAATACTCTACCCTCGAAAACTTTTGTGATCCCCTATACTTGTGGGTTATCAAGACTATTTTCTGGCGCCGTTGTCAGGGAGCATAGCTCTATTCTTTGAGTCACTTGGGATTTATATCTGTTTATCATTATGAAGAACTTGAGAGATCCAAAAACCAAGATTTATCCCTCAACAACGAGGGGAGGTAAGGAACTGCCATCTAGCTCTGCACTTGATTCACCTTCTGTTTTGAGTAAGCTTGTGACACCTAAACCTGCTTCTGCTATTCGTTCTAATATGTCGCATGTTATTGATGATGCCACTTCTGCTATGCATGATACTTATGATGAAACTACTTCTATGCTTGATACTACTGTGCCACTTGGTGAATTTCTTGATGAACAACTTGCTAGCGTTAGAGAGAATGAAAATATTGAAACTAATAATATAGATGAAAGTGATGATGAAGACTCTCCCCCTAATAAATATGAATCACCTGTTATTCCCAAGGGTTATGTTTTTGAAAAAGAAGCCGCTCTAGCTATTTTAGCTTGCAATGATAGATATGATCTAAAGAAGTTATTAGCTAAATGGAAGCAGCAATCTCTTAATGCTAGAATGAAACCTGACCCTGCTTTTGCTACTTCACCTATCTATGTTACTGATAAGGATTATGAATTCTATCCTAATATAATTACTTTGGTTGAATCTGATCCTTTTTATGGCTATGAATCTGAAACTGTTGTGGCACATCTAACTAAATTAAATGATATAGCCACCCTGTTCACTAATGATGAGAAATCTCGCTACCTTTATATCCTTAAAATATTTCCGTTCTCATTAAAGGGTGATGCTAAGATATGGTTTAATGATATTGATCCTGGTTGTGTGCGTAGTCCCCAGGATATGATTTATTACTTCTCTGCTAAATATTTCCCTGCTCATAAGAAACAAGCTGCCTTAAGGGATATATATATATATAATTTTGTGCAAATTGAAGAAGAGAGTCTCCCACAAGCTTGGGGGAGGCTTCTCAAGTTGCTTAATGCTTTGCCTGATCATCCTCTTAAGAAAAATGAAATACTTGATATCTTTTATAATGGACTAACCGATGCTTCCAGAGATTACCTGGATAGTTGTGCTGGTTCTGTTTTCAAGGAAAGAACACCGGATGAAGCTGAAATTCTATTGAATAATATGTTGACTAATGTAAATAATTGGACACTTCCTGAGCCTATTCCTAAACCAACTCCAAAGAAGAGAGGTGTTCTATTTCTCAGTCCTGAAGATATGCAAGAGGCAAAGAAATCTATGAAAGAAAAAGGTATTAAAGCTGAAGATGTTAAAAATTTACCTCCTATTGAAGAAATACACGGTCTTAATTTACCGCCTGTTGAAGAAACATATGATCCTAATCCATTACCTATTGAAGAAATACATGGTCTTGATAACCCGACATAGGTAGTAAAGGTAAATTCTCTCTATAGATATGATAAAGCTGAAATCCCATTTACTAAGTTTGCTAGCCCATGCTTAGATGAGTTTGATAAATTTATGGTTAAGCAAGAAGATTTTAATGCTTATTTTGGTAGACAATTGAAATGCAATTCAAATATGCTTGAACACTTGGGTGATTATATGGCTAATGTTAAAGGTGAACTTAAACTTATTAGTAAACATGCTTCTATGGTTACCACTCAAGTAGAACAAGTACTTAAAGCTCAAAATGATTTGCTCAATGAATTGAATAGTAAGAATAATGATTATGCTGTTAGAGTGGCTACTAGAACTGGTAGAATGACTCAGGAACCTCTGTATCCTGAAGGCCACCTTAAGAGAATTGAGCAAGATTCTCAGAGAAATAATATAGATGCACCTAGTCCTTCTAAAAGGAAGAAAAAGAAAAATGATAGGACTTTGCATGCTTCTAGTGAACCTATTGCTGAAACACCTGAGAATCCAAATGATATTTCTATTTCTGATGCTGAAACACAATCTGGTAATGAACCTGAAACTAGTGATAATGTTAATGATAATGTTCATGATGATGCTCAACCTAGTAATGATAATGATATAGAAACTGAACCTGCTGTTGATCTTGATAACCCACAATCAAAGAATCAACGTTATGATAAGAAAGACTTTGTTGCTAGGAAACATGGTAAAGAAAGAGAACCATGGGTTCAGAAACCCATGCCTTTTCCTCCCAAACCATCCAAGAAAAAGGATTGTGAGGATTTTGAGTGCTTTGCTGAAATGCTTAGACCTATCTTTTTGTGTATGCGATTAATTGATATGCTTAAAATGAATCCTTATGCTAAGTACATGAAAGAAATTGTTACTAATAAAAGAAAGATACCGAAAGCTGAAATTTCCACCATGCTTGCTAATTATACTTTTAAGGGTGGAATACCAAAGAAACTTGGAGATCTAGGAGTACCCACTATACCATGCTGCATTAAAAGAAACTATGTTAAAACTGCTTTATGTGATCTTGCAGCCCGTGTTAGTGTTATGCCTCTCTCTTTATATTGTAGACTTGACTTGAATAAGTTGACACCTACTGAAATATCTTTGCAAATGGCTGATAAATCAACTGCTATACCTGTCGGTATTTGTGAGGACGTGCCTGTTGTGGTTGCAAATGTTACTATTTTAACGAACTTTGTTATTCTTGATATTCCCGAGGACGATAGTATGTCTATTATTCTTGGAAGACCCTTTTTGAATATTGCAGGGGATGTTATTGATTGCAACAAAGGCAATGCCACTTTTCATGTTAATGGTAATGAGCATACGATACACTTTCCGAGGAAACAACCTCAAGTTCATAGTATCAACTCTATTGGAAAAATTCCATCGATTATATTTGGAGGTTTAGAATTTCCTCTTCCTATTGTCAAAAAGAAATATGATATTCTTATTATTGGGGACATGCATATCCCCATCGAGGTAACATAGTGTTATTCGAAATTTCTCCGGTTCCATGTTATTTGGAATGAGTTCGTTAACAAGACTTGATCAACCTTGTTAGTGGATTCCTTTTGATGAGCATGAGATGGATGAAACTAGAAGGCACAACCTTCTGTACCCTCTTTTTACTTTCTGTTATTTATATTAAATAAAGAAAAAATAAGTATTTTCCGTCTGTTATCTGAATTATCCATGCAATATAAAAATACCCCAAAAATAAAAGTTCTCCAAATGCCCTGAAATTTAAATATGTTTTTTTCTGGAATATTTGAGAATATTTGGCAATGAGAACACAGCACGGGGGGCATCCACCTGGCCACGAGGGTGGAGGGTGCGCCCTACCCCCTGGGCGCGCCTCCTGCCTCGTGGGCCCATGGTGGCCCTCCTCCACTTATTCTTGCACCCACACACTTCTTCTTCCTCCCACAAACACGAATATCCAGCTCAAGCACGAGTTCTAGCTCATTTTGCTGCCATTTTCGATCTCCTTGCTCAAGGCACCTCTCACAAAACTGCTTGGGAGATTGTTCCTTGGTATGTGACTCCTCCATTGCTCCAATTAGTTTTTGTTCTAGTGCTTTATTCATTGCAAATTTATGTTGCCTAGGTGACCATGTTCTTGAGCTTGCATGTCAAATTTATATGCTTCCAAGTAGTTCTAATGCATGATATATGCTCTAGGCATTTGTAGGAGTGGTTGCTATCAATTTTGTTGAGTTTGGTTTACTTTTATTTTGAAGTTACTAAAAATTTCAGAATTTTTCAGAAAATAATGAAGAGATTTTTGAGGGGCTCATCGAGCCGAAGCTCGAAGGAAAAGCAAAATGAAAAAGTAGAGAAGCCCAAGTATAATCTGCCTCGCACCGCGGAGGTTCGGCCGTGTGAATGGCCTTCCGATGATTTCTTGAGAGCAGCCGGGATTTATGATGATTTTTATGAATTGGCTGAGAATGCAAGCCTCGCCACCTTCCTCCACGACCAACATGCACAGTATCTCTTACTCACCAATATCTTTGTGCAAAACCTTCATTTCCATGCTAGGAGCTCACCACCTATGGTGGACTTTTATTTATATGATGAGCATAAGTAGATGTCACTTTATGATTTTTGTCAGGTTTGTTTGATCCCTTTCAAGGGCACAATAGAGGAACCACATCGTGACGATGTGGATGGGTTTATTGATACCATCACTGTAGGGGAAACGAGGAAGGTTTCCGATGCCCGAATCACTAGCATACATTTTCCTGTTTTACACTACTTTGCAATCTTTGCTAGTCGTTGCTTAATTGGTCGTGGAAACTGTGGAAACCTTAGTGTTCCTGATATTATTATTTTGTTCCACGGTTTATTCTGTGATAACTCTGTTAGTATGGGCGGTATTTTTGCTAAACGGTTGAGTCTGAACCATACAAAGGGCCACATCTTTGGAGGCATCTATGCTTCACGCTTAGCTGCACATTTTAACATACCCATTAGGCACTATGAAAAAGAAGAAAAATTGCTGTCCACTGTTTATTTAGATTATAAGAGAATGGTAGCGTATAATTTTATTATAAAGAATAGGGAAGGGGAGCTTAAATACAAATTGTTCTTTGATAAACATCATCCTGAGACTATTACCCTGCCTGCTCCTTCCTTGTTTGATTTATCTGCAGGCCAGTACCTTGTTTCGTTAGAGGCTATTCACGCCTACCGGAACCCTACATCATCCACAGAGCCAGATTCGAAACGACAAGTTGATCCTCCACGACAGTGTAATTACCAGTGGGATCCGGAGATGATTGCCAACCAGTGGAAATCAGAGTCTTCTTCTTCGCAGTACGACCCCAACTATTACTATGGATATCCACCAGGCCAACCGTGGCCATAGACCAACTTAGGCCAAAAGCCTAAGCTTGGGGGAGTATGTATTTCTCACCGACATTACATTCATGTTCACACACTCATTGCTAGATGCTGGTGCTCATACTTTTTCATTATATCATCCATGCTAGTTTATTTTCCTTTTTATGCTTTCTTCTTGTGTGTTTAATAAACCTTAAGAAGAACCAAAAAAAAATTAGTTGTAGCTTTTAATTAGCTTACTTTCCATGCTTGTAGTAGTAATTAAAAAGAAAACCCAAAAAGATTTCCTATTCTTCTTTTTTGCTTGTCGGGAGCTTTCCCGTGTAAATAGTTTTATTTCTTTTCATTGGGGGTCGATAGGAGAAGACCATGATTTAATTGTCGAAGTGGCTCCTATATGCATTATTGTTGATCTGACAAAAGAGCCCATATTGCTTTGTCTTCTCCTATTTATTGAATGCTTGCAGATTCCAGCTTAGTCCAATGCACGTGCACTATTATTATTATCCACATTGTTCGGTCGTGCAAGTGAAAGGCAATTATGATGACATATGATGGACTGACTGAGATGAGAAAAGCTGGTATGAACTCGACCTCTCTTGTTTTTGTAAATATGATTAGTTCATCGTTCCTGATTCAGCCTATTATGAATAAACATGTTTGCAATGACAACTAGAGATCATTGTTTCTTGTGCCATGCTTGATTAGCTTAGGAGCTTATAATGGTTTACCTTGCGTGCCAACATGCTATTAAAATGGTAGTGATGTGGTATGATAGGGTGGTATCCTCCTCTGAATGATTTAAGTGACTTGACTGGCACATGTTCACGCACGTAGTTGAAACAAAATCAACGTAGCCTTCACGATATTTATGTTCATGGTGAATTATATCCTACTCATGCTTGCATTCGGTGTTGATTAATTTTAATGCTTGTTCATGACTGTTGTCGCTCTCTAGCTGGTCGCTTCCCAGTCTTTTTCTAGCCTTCACCTGTGCTAAGAGGGAATACTGCTTGTGCATCCAACTCCTTAAACCCCAAAGTTATTCCATATGAGTCCACCATACCTACCTATATACGGTATCTACCTGCCGTTCCAAGTAAATTTGTATGTGCCAAACTCTAAACCTTCAAATAAATATCATGTTCTGTATGCTCGAATAGCTCATGTATCAACTAGGGCTGTCCGTATCTTCCATGTTAGGCGGGTTATTCTCAAGAGGAGTGGACTCCGCTCCTCACTCACGAGAAAAGGGCTGGTCACCGGGATGCCCAGTCCCATGCTTTAGGCAAATTAAATCAAAATTATTGCAAACAAAACTCCCCCTGGGACTCTTGTTAGTTGGAGGCACTTGTTGTTTCGAGCAAGCCATGGATTGATGCTTGTTGGTGGAGGGGGAGTATAAACTTTACCATTTTGTTTGGGAACCGCCTATAATGTGTGTAGCATGGAAGATATCACCATCTCTTGGTTGTTATGTTGACAATGAAAGTATACCGCTCAAAATATTATTCACCTCTATTTTAAAACTGAGCTCTGGCACCTCTACAAATCCCTGCTTCCCTCTGCGAAGGGCCTATCTATTTACTTTTATGTTGAGTCATCATCCTCTTATTAAAAAGCACCAGTTGGAGAGCACTGCTATCATTTGCATTCATTACTGTTAGTTTACATTGAGTATGACTTGACTGGATCTCTTTTACCATGAATTACAATGTCTAGTTAGTTCTTGATCTTTAAAGGTGCTTTGCATTTATGTTTTGCGGTCTCAGAAAGGGCTAGCGAGATACCATCTTGTTATATCATATTATGATTGTTTTGAGAAAGTGTTGTCATCCGAGATTTATTATTATTGCTCGCTAGTTGATTATGCCATTGATATGAGTAAACATGAGACCTAAGTGTTATTGTGAATATGTTTAGTTCATAATCTTTGCTGAAAACTTGAATGCTAGCTTTACATATTTACAACAAAAAGAGCAAACAGAGTTTGTAAAAGTTTTTCTTTATCACTTTCAGTTTGTCAACTGAATTGCTTGAGGACAATCAAAGGTTTAAGCTTGGGGGGAGTTGATACGTCTCCATCGTATCTACTTTTCCAAACACCTTTGCCCTTGTTTTGGACTCTAACTTGCATGATTTGAATGGAACTAACCCGGACTGACGCTGTTTTCAGCAGAATTGCCATGGTGTTATTTATCTGCAGAAATAAAAGTTCTCGGAATGACCTGAAACTTCACGGAACATCTTTTCGGAAATAATAAAAAATCCTTGCAAAAGATGAAGACCAGGGGGCCCACACCCTAGCCACGAGGGTGGGGGCGCGCCTGCCCCCCAAGGGCACGCCCCCTACCTCGTGGGCCCCCTGGAGCTCCTCCGACCTCAACTCCAACTCTATATATTTGCTTTCGCAGAGAAAAAAATCAGAGAGAAGAATTCGTCGCGTTTTACGATACAAAGCCGCCGCCAAGCCCTAAAACCTCTCGGGAGGGCTGATCTGGAGTCCGTTCGGGGCTTCGGAGAGGGGAATCCGTCGCCATCGTCACCATCAACCTTCCTCCATCACCAATTTCATGATGCTCACTGCCGTGCATGAGTAATTTCATCGTAGGCTTGCTGGACGGTGATGGGTTGGATGAGATTTATCATGTAATCGAGTTAGTTTTGTTAGGGTTTGATCCCTAGTATCCACTATGTTCTGAGATTCATGTTGCTATGACTTTGCTATGCTTAATGCTTGTCACTAGGGACCGAGTGCCATGATTTCAGATCTGAACCTATTATGTGTTTCATCAATATATGAGAGTTCTTGATCCTATCTTGCAATTCTATAGTCACCTATTATGTGTTATGATCCGTTAACCCCGAAGTGACAATAATCGGGATACTTACCGGTGATGACCGTAGTTTGAGGAGTTCATGTATTCACTATGTGTTAATGCTTTGGTCCGGTACTCTATTAAAAGGAGGCATTAATATCCCTTAGTTTCCATTAGGACCCCGCTGCCACGGGAGGGTAGGACAAAAGATGCCATGCAAGTTCTTTTCCATAAGCACGTATGACTATATTCGGAATACATGCCTACATTACATTGATGAATTGGAGCTAGTTCTATGCCACCCTAGGTTATGACTGTTACATGATGAAACGCATCCGGCATAATTCTCTATCACCGATCCATTGCCTACGAGCTTTCCACATATTGTTATTCGCTTATTTACTTTTCCGTTGCTATTGCTACAATCATTACAAAATACCAAAAGCATTACTTTTGCTATCATTACCTTTTGCTACCGTTACCACTACTGTCATATATTCTTTGCTACTAAATACTTTGCTGCAGATATTAAGTTTCCAGGTGTGGTTGAATTGACAACTCAGCTGCTAATACTTGAGAATATTCTTTGGCTCCCCTTGTGTCGAATCAATAAATTTGGGTTGAATACTCTACCCTCGAAAATTGTTGCGATCCCCTATACTTGTGGGTTATCAACGCTTCCGCTTTTGGTCTACGAGGGTACGTGGATACACTCTCCCCTCTTGTTTCTATGCATCTGTGGCACTCCGATCCGCATGGAGCAGGGGGCCTTCGCACGTCAGCCCAGGATAACACCTGACACACGACAGGTCCATAATACAACATTCCAGGTACAAGAATATTCATCAAATACATGTATATGAGATTACATCATTGATGAATACAATTATCTTGGCATAGCCCTAAGGCTATTAAATGACAGTTGAAGTCTGATTGAATGGCGGCGGAAGCCTGATTGAATGGCGGTGGAAGTCTGGGTATGTGTTATGATCCGTTAACCCCGAAGTGACAATAATCGGGATACTTACCGGTGATGACTGTAGTTTGAGGAGTTCATGTATTCACTATGTGTTAATGCTTTGGTCCGGTACTCTGTTAAAAGGAGGACTTAATATCCCTTAGTTTCCATTAGGACCCCGCTGCCACGGGAGGGTAGGACAAAAGATGCCATGCAAGTTCTTTTCCATAAGCACGTATGACTATATTCGGAATACATGCCTACATTACATTGATGAATTGGAGCTAGTTCTGTGCCACCCTAGGTTATGATTGTTACATGATGAAACGCATCCGACATAATTCTCTATCACAGATCCATTGCCTACGAGCTTTCCACATATTGTTACTCGCTTATTTGCTTTTCCGTTGCTATTGCTACAATCATTACAAAATACCAAAAACATTACTTTTGCTATCATTACCTTTTGCTACCGTTACCACTACTATCATATTACTTTGATACTAAATACTTTGCTGCAGATATTAAGTTTCCAGGTGTGGTTGAATTGACAACTCAGCTGCTAATACTTGAGAATATTCTTTGGCTCCCCTTGTGTCGAATCAATAAATTTGGGTTGAATACTCTACCCTCAAAAATTGTTGCGATCCCCTATACTTGTGGGTTATCAACACTTCCACTTTTGGTCTACGAGGGTACGTGGATACACTCTCCCCTCTCGTTGCTATGCATCTGTGGCACCCCGATCCGCATGGAGCAGGGGTCCTTCGCACGTCTGCCCAGGATAACACCTAACGCACGACAGGTCCATAATACAGCATTCCAGGTACAAGAATATTCATCAAATACATGTATATGATATTACATCATTGATGAATACAATTATCTTGGCATAGCCCTAAGGCTATTAATTGACAGCAGAAGTCTTATTGAATGGCGGTGGAAGCCTGATTGAATGGCGGTGGAAGTCTGGGTTTGGCAACATAACAACTCTGGATGGGCTCCACAACTCATAGGACTCGCAAGGTTACGGCCTAGGACGACGGATCAATCAAACAGTATGGGTAAGACCTACAAAACTGGCATGACACACCAGGTCATTACATTGAATATACTTGCAAGACAACCAAATACATAGCATCCAAACAAGCAGAAGACCAAGCAAGAACTGAGCGCATGCAACAGCCTACCTCATATCAATTACTAAACATGGCATGATAAAAATCTACTAAGCATGAACAAAATCATAGCATCTGCTAACATGACAATAACATGGCATATCAAAACATGCTTCTGACATGGCAAAGGCAAAACATAGCATATCATCTCAATCATGGCATATTTTAACATATAAATCAAAGCATGGCATGGCATCATGAAACTATGCTGAAGATACCCTACCAATAATATCAAATGCAGACATAGCATATTAACTTTATGCAATCATCTTCTGTTCTATCATGGTTCTTTAAATGCAAATAATGGTATATTGCTCATGAATGTGACCAAACTTGTACACCGAGTCCCTCGGACTCTCTTATCAACGGGTTGCCTCGCAACCGAATAGTGATCTTTCCGGCGATCACAACCATGACCAGAATAACTCGTGATCCTTACGGCGATCACCACCACGACCTACACTTGGCCTCAAACCGTGATCCTTTCGGCGATCACCACCAAAACATCACCGTGACTTCTCACGACTATCTCATAGTCCAAGTCACCATATTTTTGTTATCACATATTTAATTACCAACTTAATTATTTCGGTTTAGCCTCCATTTCGACCAAGACCTGATAGTGGGACCTACTATGAACTGTTGCTATCGATAGACTTTATACAAACTCTGCAGAGGTAGCACACTGTACCCACACCACGGAACCCATGGCCTCGCACTCCCATTCGGGTGGACCAATGGTGTTCCGACAAAACTGATCTACTGCCATGACACTCTCCCGGCCACTCTGACCCAAATCCCCAACGGGCTATTCCTGGGTGGCCCCGTGTCTACCAAAGACACCCCAACCACCGTCGTGGTCAAAACACTCCCACTCGGGGACACTCCCACTCGGGGACTCGGTACCATAATCTCATCAACGAGCACACAAGGTTATGTCTGCCTACCTGATCAGGGTAAGCACGCCCATAACCTTCCCTAGTTGGAGGCACCGACGAGAGGTCACGACAATAGCTCGCATTAAGGCCTTCCCACAAAGGCAAATGTGGCTGCACTGAAAACGTTCGATTTGGCGGCACTATGACTCGATCCCATCAATGACGGAGGAGGTTTGTTATTATTAATTCATTTTATTTCCTTCTCCATCATCATGAGCATATTTAACATGGATGGAATAATGAGCATGCAGCATACAAATGCACGACAAAATATCGAACTCCTCAAGTGCACAACTATAACATAAAGAACATGACAATAGCATATCAACGGTGCATTACAATCCTCATATCATTTTATAATGATGACATGTAAATAAAGTAGAGTAGTGACATGGCATTATTAATAATAACATTCTAATTAGCATGGCAAAAGATATCATGCAAGGCAGCATAACGGAATAACTGCAGACGAAAATGATATGAAACAACTGCAACTACACACACACAAGGTGCAAGCAAAGTCAACATGCAAGTTCAGGGCTCATGATAAGAGGTTGGCTTGCCTGGGAGTCGACAAATACTCCGGGAAGAAGTGGAAACGATCGCGAAAAGATTTGCCGGAAGTAGTTCTCTCTCGGAGGAGGCTGTTTACGGTCAAGGGAAAAATGGTCATTTTCACTGTGTGAAAACATAATGAAAATGATACCAACGGAAAGAGCTCGAAGAACAGAGAACGTGAGCGCTGGAATCACCTGATTCGGAGTTACGTGTAAAAACATACGGACGTTTAAAGTTCAGGGACTAGTCTATAAAAATACTTCTACAAACAGGTCCATGGTAGTTTAAACAGAACGTGTCTTTTCTGAAAGTACATTTTCCAGAAAGGGAAACGTATTCCCGGCTGTCGTGGAATTGTCACGGCAGATGTCCTCATGAAAGGACTTAGTCGTGGAGCCATCGCTACGGGTTAGCTTGAAAGGGTTAAACCAGACAAGGGGACACGAGAGTTTTATACTAGTTCGGCCCCTTTGATGAAGGTAAAAGCCTAAGTCTAGTTGTGATTGGTATTGCTGGGGTTTTGAAGGCCAGGGAGCGAATCCGCTTTGTCTGGCTTCGAGTTGTCCTTTTTCCTCCCTGAACCGCCGCCGGGTCACCCCTTTATATATTCAGGAGGATCCCGGCAGGTCTACAGAGTCCCGAGGATGGCTCATACAAGTGTCCACCTCGGTCTCTTCTTTCTTATCTTACAATGCAAGTTTATACAATCATGACGGTTTACTATCATGGGCCCTAAACCGCCTGCGGGCTCTGGGCCTCTAAGCTTCATCCGTAAAGCGCCATCTTCTGGGTTTCCTTGGGCTTCAGTATAACTGAAGGTGAACCGGCCCCTCCTGGGCAGTTTACCCTCAGTGGTTATATCCTCAACATTAGGCCCCAGATTGATTTGAACATGTTCATGTCAGTCTTCAATCCTTGAACTTCTGGCAATTCTCATAAACCGCCATATTGTCTTCTCCCTGTGAACTTTGATGAATCGCCATGACGTCATCTTCTGTTACTGTAGTAAATCATTGTGATGTCATTCCTGTATAAAAAAGTTCTATAAAGATTCCCTTCTCTTTAATTAATTCCCGAAGATCGAGGCGACAGCTGCATCCTCTTTTGCCGCCTCCGATTCCTCGATTTTTGCGCCTGCTATTTTATCCCACTTCCTTATAAATAAGACCGGGGCGCCTTCCGTTTTCTCCCTTTCCAAACCGCATCGTCTTCCTCCTCGCGACCCAAAGACCTCAAGTATCGCCGCCGCCGCCGTCGTTGATCTTCCAGTCCACACCGACTCAGGCCGCTGCATCGACCTGACTCTGACCGGAAATCGACGGCGAACCTCCGCAGCTCGTCCACATCCGTGAGTTCTTCTCCTTCCCCTTCTCAGATCTGTATTGGAACTTTTGTTGAGTTCGTCGGCGGTCATCGCCGCCCAATGCAAACCCTTGTTAGTTTTCACCTCCAATACCCTGTTTAAGTTGTAAAAACAACGTAGAACCGCTGCAGCAATTGTTTGCACTTATCTTGCATAAAATAGATCTCCTTTCCATTGTTTGGAAGCCCTCTTTGAGTGTATGAACTTCTCTGCACTGTTTTAGGTCTAGAAATTTTTCCTTCCAGAGCGACCGTTTGATCCAAAATAATAATTGCAACCTGTGAAACCTGTTTGTTCCACACTTAACAAACTTCCAGCTTGGGGTTCTGCCTCCAAAAGGCAGTTTATCCTTTAGTGTTGATAATCCGTCGTATGTCATTAGCCCTCTCTTAAACCGCCATCTAGACTTTGAACAACCATGCCCAGTTCACTTCATACGTATACCTTGAACTGCCGGTTTAACATTTTGACAACACATATGAACCGCCAATCGTAAACTGTCCATTTCCCTTTTACAGACTTTGTAAGATGATGAAGCAATTTGCTGCTTGCAACTGGGTTCCGTTTCGGATCACAAAAATGCAAATCAATGAATATATCACCACCGGTGCTTTGGCTTCAAAAAATGTCCTCCGTTGGAGAGTTCCTGGCCCTGAGTGCCCCCCTGAACCTCAAGATGGAGAAGTGATTGTATTCTTGCAACATTTAGCTCGAGGTTTCAGTCCTCCCAGATCAAAAATTTTCTGGGATGTTCTTGCCAGGCTCCAACTTCATCCTTAAGATATTGGACCAAATTCTGTGTCCAACATATGCAATTTCCAAGTATTCTGCGAGGTTTATCTGCAAGAAGAACCAACTGTCGACCTCTTTCTAGACCTATTTCACTTAAACCGCCGGACAGAATTTTCTGATGGACCTAATACTGAACTTGGCGGTGTGTCAATCCAAAAGAGGAAAGAGGTTGATTTTCCTCACGCCAAACTTCACATCCATCCAAAAGACTGGAACCAAACCTGGTTCTATTGTTAGAATACTGCCCCTGCTGAAGAGAATCCCTTGCCGGGCTACCGTCCGCACCAGCTCAGTAATAATCACCCTTTACCTCAGAGATTGCCTGCCAAAGATCGACAAGCCTATGCACCTCAACTCGCCAAACTTTAGGCTCTTCTTGCCAACGGTTTAACTGGTGTTGATCTCGTCCGTTGCTGGATTTCATGGTGCATTCTTCCTTTAATCCGCCGGCCCGGATTGATGTTCGAATACACCAGCAACACCAATGATCCTCAACGGTTTAATTCAATAGAACTGACAGACGATGAAGTCAGTGAAAGTGTAAAGAAGATACTTGACGAACCGCTCGCCGTATGTACTCAAACTGGTCTGCATCCTTTTTACGCCTCCAACAAACCACCAGTGGTAAATAGTTTAATCGTGTAATTTTCCTGATCCTTCTCCGCTTCAACACTGCTATAATAATCCTTTTGTGCAATTCCATAGGCCAGTAGCTCCTTTTGGAAAAAGAAAACTCAAGGCAAAGTAGCCAAGGCTCCGCGTGGTAACACCAAAGTCATCAAGAAAGCTGCCAAAAAGAAAACTGCTGAGTCTTCGGAACCACCAGAAGATGTCGATGACTCAGCTAAAGAGGTAAAGTTTGACTCCCTTGACTTCTATCCATATATTTTACTGATAATGATTATTTCCAGGATGATGCGGAGGCCAGCCATGCAGATCATGTTGAGGTAATTTGTCTTTCTTCTGACTCGGAACTTGTGTCGGTTCAACGATTTCGCCGTGCAGTTCGAAAAGTGAAATGCTCTCACCCTGTTGCTCATTTGGATCAAAAACTTTCTTTGAAGTCACAACAAACTGAAGGGCATCGCACAACCCAGCACAGTGGTCAACAGGTCACTTCTTCCGGTTTACCTCATACCCCAAACCAGAAACGTCGTCCAGAGGTTGCTTGTTCTCCTAAAAAACGTTATCTTTTGAAAGGTTTCTTCCGATTCCCTCTCAATTCATCTGATTCAAATTATCAGGCATCTTCTAATTCATCTGGCGGTTCATCAACCACTCAGCTGCCTCCACTGAAAACCGTCCCTGGGTAAGTGTGTAGTCTTCCCTTCTCTTTCATAACTCAGTTGACCATGCTAATCTTTGTCTTAATATTAGTGCTCAAGATCGTTTGAGTAAGAAGGCAAAGACCAGTGCCCCTACCGATGAAGTTGAACCGGAGAAAGCTCCTGAAAATCCTGATCAAAATCTTGATAATCTCATGGATGATTTTGTCCCGCCAAATCCAACCATCAATGCTGATCCGCCGGAAGCCGATCCGGGCATATATGAGAATACATCCAGTCCACATGCTACACCTGCATGCCCGGTTGCTGATCCACTAAAGTCAAGTGCTAATCCGCCAAGCCCAGCCAAAGACGATGACGTTATTGTTACTGGCACTGCTTATACCGCTCCGGGTGATCCAGTTGTCTTGGCAAAACATACCGCCAAGGATGAATTTATTTCAATGGGCAAGAAGAAGATGGAAACTAATATGTCAAAATATGCTAATCTTTCTGCCTAGGATCTTCATTTCGGTTTCTTGAACCGGCTTTATACAAGTCGAGATAATGAGGCTAACTTGGTAAATCTGATGAAGGAATGTTATGAGGTAAACATTTTCCTCCTTATGTTTGTATTTTCACTGCCTTGTATCCTGTAGCCCCCAAGGGTCGGTTTAATTTGTAAAAACAAACCGGGACTTTGAATTTCCAAACTGCACATTGTTGACTTTTAAGTTTTTTGAACAAACACACATTAGCCCCCAAGTGCCAGGATTGAAACTTGTATGAATCCTTGGGACTTTGAATAAGCAGTAAGAAAGAATTAATCCGCATTAGCCCCCAAGTGCCAAGTATAGAACCAGTTGTATGCTTGGGACTTTTGATAAAATATTGAAATGCTCCTCTTGATTTTGGCAGGCTGACATAAACCACCAACGGACGCAGATTGCTGATCTTCAAGAAAGTATCAAATCTCACCAAGAAGAATCTTCCAAAGCCAAAGATGAACTTTGAGCCGCTTTAACTTCCATAGAACGACTGAAAGAAGAATTCAAGACGGAACATGCCAACTGGGACACTGAAAAGGGGACATTGCTGAAACGGGCTGAAGACGCCGAATCTGCACTTAAATCGGTGGTAGAAGAGCTTTCTGGGTTAAAGTGTCAAGTGAACACCATGACCTCCGCAGTATTTGGTAAGTACTCCTAGCAAAGTATTTGAAATACCCATCTTGTAAGGTGCCGGTTGAAATATGAAATTCTTAAACCGTTGCAGGGAGCCGCATTACTCATCTGGGCTCAGATGTACGGATGAAGCTGAAAGCAGCATATACTCTTCTGGAACAACTTTACACCGGTGCTCAACGGATTATCTGTGCAGCCTCCTATGACAATCCGGCCCCAACACTGATCAAGGATACTCTGACAAGGCTATCCATGGTACCAGCATAGCTAGAAGAGGTGAAGCGATCTGCTGCCAGGGCCGGCGCTTTGTTGGCTCTTACCCGAGCCAAAGCATGGATAGCTGACTTGGATCCGGTTGACCTTGCCAAAGGCTTTCCAAGCACACAAGAAAATGGGACAGATTTTGATGATGCAGCCCTTAAAAGAGTGACAAGGGAGATGCGTCCTCTGGTGAGTCAGTTGGCAGAAGATGCTAACTTGACGGTTCACCGATCTTATTATGATGCCAACAACAAATGGGCTAACCCTGTCATTCCGGAGGCGCAAAATCTTATTCCAGGAATCCGTAAGCACACTTATGCCCCTGACAT
This sequence comes from Triticum aestivum, assembly GCF_018294505.1. Lineage (NCBI taxonomy): Eukaryota > Viridiplantae > Streptophyta > Magnoliopsida > Poales > Poaceae > Triticum > Triticum aestivum. The sequence continues at coordinate 164,020,199 of NC_057800.1, read as the reverse complement.
TGATCCGTCAGAACTTATCAGTGAAGAAGCTATCTTTCAGGCCTTAACCTGGATTAACTGGACCACCACAAACTTCCAGCCGCTAGGTGGGGAAGAGGAGGCTGAACCAACGCCAGATGACCCATCAACTTCGCATCAACATGGTAATGAGACTTGATCCGACAATTAGAGTGATGCTCCAGAAACCTTGTTCTGCTGGAAACACCATACTTTGGGCCTTCAAGCGCTTTGTAATAAGCTAGTGGAAATACTTTGATTCGTTTCCCTCGTGCAGCGGGGTACACTTTGCGTTGATTTGTCATGAGAATTTCAGTACTGGCTTATGTATTTTTTACAATATTATGCAATCCATGTGCCTGCATAAGGAAAATCTGTCCAGGCGGTTTACCACCGGACGGGTCAAAATACCCAACACAACTTGGTAAGCAACTACGGTTGCAGCAATAATAAATCATACCTGTGATATAAAACATTGCTATTGGTTTACCAATTGTGATTTGAAGAAAGGTGAAAACCCAACTTCTACCATGCCATGTTGGTATATATATATGATATAGAACCGGGTTGTGATGAACACCGGCCGATTGCTGGAGACAAAGTGTCAAAGCCAGACCGGTTTTGAGGGATGCCGGATTACCTTTAATTGTATACTTTAACAGAAGATCCATAATCCATGCCGGGTTAAGAAACTCCGGTTTAACGTAGACCTCACGAAAAACAAAAACCTAGCAGAAAAAGCAAACAAAAAACTGTAGTCGAGGCTTTTCGAGGGCTGCCAGGCCCAAATCGAGGCTTTTCATGGGCTGCCAGGCCACCGAGTTAAACCATTTTGGCAAAGCCTTTTAAGATGGCCCTCCAACTAACCAATCATCGTTTTAACTTTGACAAGTTCAGGGTCTCAGTGAGAGTAACTGTCAAATGTTCGAAGGGTCGTACCAGGATTACCTGGATAGGAGTGGCTTACTTGATGAAGGCAGGTTAACCCGGGGTTTTAGGTGAATACACCAGGCTTCCAAGCCGTGGGTTGATACCCAGCTACAAGGGTCCTTTCAAACTCTTTGGTATTTGACGCAAAGATCCCCCAAGTAACTTTGTGAGCTGTGCTCAATGGGTGCCTATGTTTGAGTTGTGCGTAGCAACAAGACTCTCTTTGGCCCCTTGGGTGTGAAGCTCCCAAGCTTTGTTGTGGCGTGATAGCTTCATCAAGAGGGTAGTAACGCTATGTTCTCTTTGGTGAATACACCTATGTTTGAACAGGAAGCCCCCATGTTAACAGATATTTGAAGAAAAAACGGCGGAGGCCCTGCTTGATAGCAAGGATGTCGGTTTATTATATTAATCATAATATATACATTGTTGAAATATGTACATATGAAAAGCCTGTGGCTTCAAGTGTAATAAGGCCGTAGGAGAGCTATATTCCATGGCCGCCGGGTCTCCTCCTCAGAGCTACGTGAGTCTTCTCGAACGTCAATGAGGTAGTATGATCCGTTGGGCAGATTTTTGCTGACCACAAAAGGCCCTTCCCAAGGTGGGGATAACTTATGCATATCAGTCTGGTGTTGAATGAGCCAAAGTACCAAATCGCCTTCTTGAAAGGTTCTTGTCTTAACCCGACGGCTGTGATAACGCCGCAGGTCTTGCTGATAAACCGCTGACTGAGCCAAAGCCATGTCTCGCTTCTCATCTAACAGGTCCAGCGCCTCTTGGCATGCTTGCTCGTTATCCTCTTCAACATAATTCGCGACCGGGGGCGAGTCGTGACGAATATCACTTGGGAGGACAGCCTCAGCCCCATAAACCAGGAAAAAGGGTGTATATCCTGTAGATTGGTTTGGGGTGGTATTTATGCTCCATAACACAGATGGTAATTCCTCCACCCAACAACCCGGCGTCCTCTTCAAAGGGACCATGAGCCGAGGCTTGATACCCTTCAGGATTTCTTGATTCGCCCTCTCAGCTTGACCATTGGACTGGGGGTGAGTCACGGACGCTACATCAAGCCGGATGTGCTCTCGTTGGCAGAACTCCTCCATCTCACCTTTAGAAAGGTTCGTACCATTATTTGTGATGATGCTATGTGGAAAGCCGAAACGGAAAATAATCTTTTTGAGAAATTGAACTGCCGTGGCTGCATCACATTTACTGACGGGCTCCGCTTCAACCCATTTGGTGAACTTGTCAACCGTCACGAACAGGTGGGTCTTCTTGTCCTTAGAACGCTTAAAGGGTCCAACCATATCAAGCCCCCAAGTAGCAAACGGCCAAGTGATGGGGATCATGCGTAACTCCTGAGCATGAACATGAGCACGACGTGAAAATTTCTGACAAGCGTCACACCGCTTTACCAAGTCTTCCGCATCAGAATGAGCTATCAACCAGTAGAACCCGTGTCGGAAAGCCTTAGCAACCAAGGACTTTGAGCTGGCATGGTGACCGCAATCTCCTTCATGGATTTCCCGTAGAATCTCTTGTCCTTCTTCAGGAGAAACACAACGTTGGAATACGTCTGAAATGCTAAAATGGTGCAACTCGCCATTGTGAACAACCATAGATTTGGACCGCCGGACTATCTGCCTGGCGAAAAGTTCGTCTTCTGGTAATTCGCCCCGGTTCAGATACGCCAAATATGGAACCGTCCAATCCGGAGTGGCATGTAGAACGGCTACCAACTGGGCCTCCGGATCAGGAACAGCTAAATCCTCTTCTGTAGGCAACTTTACAGACGGGTTATGCAAGATATCTAGAAAGGTATTAGGTGGTACCGGTTTACGCTGAGATCCCAGTCGGCTTAGAGCATCTGCTGCTTCATTCTTGCGCCGGTCGATGTACTCCACCTGATAACCCTTAAAGTGACCTGCTACAATATCCACCTCGCGCCTATAAGCCGCCATGAGCGGGTCTTTAGAATCCCAAGTACCAGAAACTTGCTGAGCCACCAGATCAGAATCTCCAAAGCATCGAACCCGGCTTAAGTTCATTTCCTTAGCTACACGAAGACCGTGGAGCAAGGCCTCGTACTCCGCTGCATTGTTAGTACAAGGAAACATTAAGCGGAGAACATAACAAATCTTATCTCCTCGAGGGGAAGTGAGGACAACTCCAGCCCCCGAGCCTTCCAGCTGCCTGGATCCATCAAAGTGAATGGTCCAGTATGTATTATCCGGTTTGTCTTCTGGTGCTTGTAACTCGGTCCAATCATTGATGAAGTCCACAAGCGCCTGAGATTTGATAGCTGTTCGGGGTGTATACCTCAAACCGTGGGGACCAAGCTCGATTGCCCACTTCGCAACCCGGCCAGTTGCCTCTCTATTCTGGATTATATCGCCCAAGGGAGCAGAACTGACCACTGTGATAGGATGACCTTGAAAATATTGCTTGAGTTTCCTACTTGCCATGAAAACTCCATACACTAGCTTCTGCCAATGCGGATATCTTTGCTTTGATTCGATCAGTACCTCACTGATATAATAAACTAGTCGTTGAACCGGATATTCTTTTTTGGCCTCCTTACGCTCAACCACAATCGCCACACTGACCGCCCGGGCATTGGCAGCCACGTACAACAATTGAGGCTCATTATCAACTAGAGCAGCGAGAACTGGCTGTTCAGCTAGCTACCGCTTCAATTCCTCGAATGCCGCATTGGCGGTGTCAGTCCAGACGAATTTATCCGTTTTCTTCAACATCTGATACAGGGGAATCGCCTTCTCTCCCAAACGCCTGATAAATCGGCTGAGGGCTGCAATCCGGCCCACCAGACGCTGAACATCATTGATACACGCCGGTTTAGCCAAGGATGTGATTGCTTTGATCTTCTCCGGATTTGCCTCAATACCCCTGTTAGACACAAGAAAACCCAAAATTTTGCCCGCCGAAACACCAAAAACGCATTTGTCCGGGTTAAGCATCATCTTGTAAACCCGAAGATTGTCGAACGTCTCCTTAAGATCATTTATCAGGGTTTCCTGCTTCCTGGATTTTACCACGATATCATCCACATAGGCATGAACATTACGCCCGATCTGGTTGTGAAGACAATTCTGCACACAACGCTGGTAGGTTGCTTGGGCACTCTTGAGCCCAAAGGGCATAGAAACATAGCAAAAGGCTCCAAAGGGAGTGATGAAGGCTGTTTTCTCCTGGTCCTTAACTGCCATCTTAATCTGATGATAACCTGAATAAGCATCCAGAAAACTCAGGCGCTCACAACCCGCCGTTGCATCAATGATCTGATCAATACGTGGGAGAGCGAAAGGATCTGCCGGGCAAGCTTTATTCAAATCAGTGTAGTCCACACACATACGCCAAGTGCCATTTTTCTTAAGAACAAGCACCGGAATAGCCAACCATTCGGGATGAAACACTTTGACGATAAACCCAGCTACCAGCAGCCGGGCTACCTCTTCGCCGATGGCCTTGCGTCTTTCTTCGTTAAAGCGGCGAAGGTACTGTTTGACCGGTTTAAACTTAGGATCAAAATTTAGCGTGTGCTCAGCGAGTTCCCTCGGTACACCTGGCATGTCAGAAGGTTTCCATGCAAAGATGTCCCGGTTCTCATGGATGAACTCGATGAGCGCGCTTTCCTATTTCGGATCCAGATTTGTACTGATACTAAACTGCTTGGATGAATCACCAGGGACGAAGTCAACGAGTTTACTCTCATTAGCCAGTTTGAACGTCAGGGCCGAGTCATGCTTCGTCGTAGGCTTCTCAGAGGGGTCATGTCCGCCGGATCAACATTGTATTTATAGAATTTCAGCTCCTCTGTCGCACAAACTGATTCAGCATAGGCCGCTTCACCTTCCTCGCAATCCAAGGCAATCTTTCGACTCCCATGTACTATGATCGTCCCCTTATAACCCGGCATTTTGAGCTATAGATAAACATAACAGGGTCTCGCCATGAACTTCGCGTAAGCCGGCCGTCCAAATAGCGCGTGATATGGACTCTGGATTTTCACCACCTCAAAGGTCAACATCTCAGACTTGGAATCAAGCTCATCTCCAAACACAACTTCCAAAGAAATCTTCCCCACAGGGTATGCCGATTTACCTGGTACTACACCATGAAAAACAGTGTTTGATGGTTTAAGATTCTTATCTGTCAACCCCATGTGACGGAAAGTCTCATAATACAGGATGTTGATGCTGCTCCCTCCATCCATCAGAACCTTGGTAAACTTATAGCCCCCTACCTGAGGGGCTACCACCAAAGCTAGTTGACCCGGATTGTCAACCCGGGGTGGGTGATCCTCTCTGCTCCATACAATGGGTTGCTCCGACCATCGTAGATAATGTGGTACGGCCGGTTCAACAGTATTGACTGCCCTCTTGTGAAGTTTCTGATCTCGCTTGCACAAGCTAGTAGTGAACACATGATATGTCTGCTGTTCAACTGTTTGGGGTGACTTTGGTAACCTGACCGTTGCTGATTCCCTTGGTTATTCTGTTGGTTATTACCATGGTTGTTCTGATCGCCCTGGTTGTTCTGAAATCCAGAGCTTGAACCGCCGCCTCCATGGAAACCTGGGCCTGAACCACCCGGTGGATCCTGATCATACCGGTATAAATCAGAATTTTTGAACTCCCTCATTATGTGACAATCTTTCCAAAGATGTGTGGAAGGGGCCTCCTTGGTTCCATGCTTCGGGCAGGGCTGGTTTAACAAACGCTCCAGATTCATGCCCACGCGCTGGGGCGGTTTACCTTTGCGACGCTGCATATTTGTGTTAGCCACCAAATCTGAATTATCCGCTTTGCGCTTACTGTTATTCCCATGGCCCCCTTGGTTGTGGTGCTGCCCTTTTGCACCGCCGTTCTTCTTTCCCTTCTCCGGTTTGTCCTCCTCTGAATCCGGATCCTTGGTATTATCTGAATCGGCATACTTAACTAAAGCGGCCATGAGTGTTGACATGTCGTTGCAATGACGTTTGAGCCTTCCCAACTTCTGTTTCAACGGCTTGAAACGGCAATTGCCCTCCAACGTTAATATTGCGGTATCGGCATTAATATGATCTGACGAATGCAAAATTGTCGAGACTCGTTTAACCCAATGGGTCGTGGACTCCCCTTCCTCTTGGACAAAAGCGGCCAGATCTACAATTGACATCGGCTGCTTGCATGTATCCTTGAAGTTCTGGATAAACCGGCGCTTTAATTCGGCCCATGAGTCGATAGAGTTGGTTGGCAAGCTCTTCAACCAAGTGCGAGCTGTTCCTTCCAGCATCATGGTGAAATATTTAGCACAAACCGCCTCATCCACGTCTAACATCTCCATTGCCATCTCATAGCTCTCCACCCACGCCTCTGGCTGCAAATCGGCGGTGTAATTTGGTACCTTACGAGGTCCCTTGAAATCCTTGGGCAATTGCACATTACGTAATGCGGGAGTTAAACATGGTACCCCTAGGGAACTGAACATTACCCCTGGCTCCACGGAGGCAGTGGGGTGAACCGGAGTATGATGTCGTGCTTCGTGTCGAGCTGTCAACTCGGCCCCCCATCGTGCGCGGCCGTGGTCCACAACATCTTGCGCATTAGCACCTCCCCCGGCCGGGTTGTTCTCCCGCGGTGAATTTCGGTGGCATGCGCTACTGGATACGGCCGGTTTGTCCTCCACGTGTCTGCTATAACTCCGGCTTGGACAGGGAGTGGAATGAATCCTCTCACAGCTATGTGAATACGCTTGCTGTTGATTCAGTGCTGTCTGAAGGAGATCCCTGGCCCGACGCGCTTCCACTACAACTAGTGATTCGCCGTCGGTTGGGAGAGCCGCCAGGCGTGATGCGGCGGCCACAATATTATCCAACGGGCTGGAATAATGCCCGGGCGGTGTTGATGATACAACGTTGTTCTGGGGAGGCAGGTTTGTTGCGCGTGGCTGAACCGGCGCTCCTGCTTCCGGTGCCCCCGCCCAGTTTGGCGCGGGTTGGTTACCAGCTCCTGCACCTGGCGTGTTGAAAAGATTTTGCGGCTCATAAACCGACGGGAGACGTGATCGGTACCTTCTTCTCATGACCTCTTCTGAAGCATTCTGATCTAGTCTAATCTGGTAAGCCTGTGCTTCCAACTCGGCCCGCTCTGTGGCCATCCTGGCGTTCTTTGCTGCCAGGTCTGCTTTAGCCTGGGCTATCTGATCTTTCACTTTTAGAATCTCCGCATCGTGCTGATCCCTGGTTGCTGCGTCTACCTCCGCGGACATCAGTGCCGCTAGAGCATCGAACAAATCAGACAAGACTTGGGCCGGAGGCAGCGCCGAGCTTCCTGCACCTGCTGGCATGGCCGTCGTTGAACCGGAGAGTACTGCTGCGGCGGTAGATGAATGAGGCGCCGGTCGTGTGCCGGCCATGAAGACAGCGGCCCGGTTTGGCAGATCGGGGGAATCCGGAATACTGTTGCCCTCGGATCCTCCCTCAATCCGGCCGTCGTACAACTGGTAAAGCGATTCGGTTTCTCCGGAAGACTCGTCATCACTGCGGACTACGGTTTCTCCATCAAAGATCGGTTCCTCCTCTTAACCCAAACTCTGGACGACACCCACGAAAACATGCCTGGCCTCAGGCTGAACCAGTGAAGTACTTGCATGCCGAGCCGTCTCAATGATGTCGGTGCAGGTGTCTAGCTCGGGGGCCGGTTCACCGATCTTGCCGATGAAGACGTGGATCCCACCAAAGGGGACCCGGTACCCGTATTCGATTGAATTAGCCTCGGGACCCCATCCTGCGTTGTCGATGTAGAGCTTGCCGCGGCGACTCTTCGTCATCCGGCCCACAGCGTATCCCTTCAGTCCATCGAAGTTGCCCTTCAAGAACTCGAAACCATCGTGCGATAGCCCCACGGTGGGCGCCAACTGTCGTGGAATTGTCACGGCAGATGTCCTCATGAAAGGACTTAGTCGTGGAGCCATCGCTACGGGTTAGCTTGAAAGGGTTAAACCGGACAAGGGGACACGAGAGTTTATACTAGTTCGGCCCCTTTGATGAAGGTAAAAGCCTACGTCTAGTTGTGATTGGTATTGCTGGGGTTTTGAAGGCTAGGGAGCGAATCCGCTTTGTCTGGCTTCGAGTTGTCCTTTTTCCTCCCTGAACTGCCGCCGGGTCACCCCTTTATATATTCAGGAGGATCTCGGCAGGTCTACAGAGTCCCGAGGCTGGCTCATACAAGTGTCCGCCTCGGTCTCTTCTTTCTTATCTTACAATGCAAGTTTATACAATCATGGCGGTTTACTATCATGGGCCCTAAACCGCCTGCGGGCTCTGGGCCTCTAAGCTTCATCCATAAAGCGCCATCTTCTGGGTTTCCTTGGGCTTCAGTATAACTGAAGGTGAACCGGCCCCTCCTGGGCGGTTTACCCTTAGTGGTTATATCCTCAACATTAGGCCCCAGATTGATTTGAACATGTTCATGTCAGTCTTCAGTCCTTGAACTTCTGGCAATTCTCATAAACCGCCATATTGTCTTCTCCCTGTGAACTTTGATGAATCGCCATGACGTCATCTTCTGTTACTGTAGTAAATCATTGTGACGTCATTCCTGTATAAAAAAGTTCTATAAAGATTCCCTTCTCTTTAATTAATTCCCGAAGATCGAGGCGACAGCTGCATCCACTTTTGCCGCCTCCGATTCCTCGATTTTTGCGCCTGCTATTTTATCCCACTTCCTTATAAATAAGACCGGGGCGCCTTCCATTTTCTCCCTTTCCAAACCGCATCGTCTTCCTCCTCGCGACCCAAAGACCTCAAGTATCGCTGCCGCCGCCGTCGTTGATCTTCCAGTCCGCACCGACTCAGGCCGCTGCATCGACCTGACTCTGACCAGAAATCGACGGCGAACCTCCGCAGCTCGTCCACATCCGTGAGTTCTTCTCCTTCCCCTTCTCAGATCTGTATTGGAACTTTCGTTGAGTTCGTCGGCAGTCATCACCGCCCAATGCAAACCCTTGTTAGTTTTCACCTCCAATACCCTGTTTAAGTTGTAAAAACAACGTAGAACCGCTGCAGCAATTGTTTGCACTTATCTTGCATAAAATAGATCTCCTTTCCATTGTTTAGAAGCCCTCTTTGAGTGTATGAACTTCTCTGCACTGTTTTAGGTCTAGAAAATTTTCCTTCCAGAGCGACCGTTTGATCCAAAATAATAATTGCAACCTGTGAAACCTATTTGTTCCACACTTAACAAATTTCCAGCTTGGGGTTTTGCCTCCAAAAGGCAGTTTATCCTTTAGTGTTGATAATCCGTCGTATGTCATTAGCCCTCTCTTAAACCGCCATCTAGACTTTGAATAACCATGCCCGGTTCACTTCATACGTATACCTTGAACTGCCGGTTTAACATTTTGACAACACATATGAACCGCCAATCGTAAACTGTCCATTTTCCTTTTACAGACTTTGTAATATGATGAAGCAATTTGCTGCTTGCAACTGGGTTCCGTTTCGGATCACAGAAACGCAAATCAATGAATATATCACCACCGGCGCTTTGGCTTCAAAAAATGTCCTCCGTTGGAGAGTTCCTGGCCCTAAGTGCCCCCCTGAACCTCAAGATGGAGAAGTGATTGTATTCTTGCAATATTTAGCTCGAGGTTTCAGTCCTCCCAGATCAAAATTTTTCTGGGATGTTCTTGCCAGGCTCCAACTTCATCCTCAAGATATTGGACCAAATTCTGTGTCCAACATATGCAATTTCCAAGTATTCTGCGAGGTTTAGCTGCAAGAAGAACCAACTGTCGACCTCTTTCTAGACCTCTTTCACTTAAACCGTCGAATAGAATTTTCTGATGGACCTAATACTGAACTTGGCAGTGTGTCAATCCAAAAGAGGAAAGAGGTTGATTTTCCTCACGCCAAACTTCACATCCATCCAAAAGACTGGAACCAAACCTGGTTCTATTGTCAGAGTACCGCCCCTGCTGAAGAGAATCCCTTGTCGGGCTACCGTCCGCACCAGCTCAGTAATAATCACCCTTTACCTCAGAGATTGCCTGCCAAAGATCGACAAGCCTATGCACCTCAACTCGCCAAACTTCGGGCTCTTCTTGCCAACGGTTTAACTGGTGTTGATCTCGTCCGTTGCTGGATTTCATGGTGCATTCTTCCTTTAAGCCGCCGGCCCGGATTGATGTTCGAATACACCAGCAACACCAATGATCCTCAATGGTTTAATTCAATAGAACTGACAGACGATGAAGTCAGTGAAAGTGTAAAGAAGATACTTGACGAACCGCTCGCCGTATGTACTCAAACTGGTCTGCATCCTTTTTACGCCTCCAACAAACCACCAGTGGTAAATAGTTTAATCGTGTAATTTTCCTGATCCTTCTCTGCTTCAACACTGCTATAATAATCCTTTTGTGCAATTCCATAGGCCAGTAGCTCCTTTTGGAAAAAGAAAACTCAAGACAAAAGTAGCCAAGGCTCCTCGTGGTAAGACCAAAGTCATCAAGAAAGCTGCCAAAAAGAAAACTGCTGAGTCTTCGGAACCACCAGAAGATGTCGATGACTCGGCTAAAGAGGTAAAGTTTGACTCCCTTGACTTCTATCCATATATTTTACTGATAATGATTATTTCCAGGATGATGCGGAGGCCAGCCATGCAGATCATGTTGAGGTAATTTGTCTTTCTTTTGACTCGGAACTTGTGCCGGTTCAACGATTTCGCCGTGCAGTTCGAAAAGTGAAATGCTCTCACCCTATTGCTCATTTGGATCAAAAACTTTCTTTGAAGTCACAACAAACTGAAGGGCATCGCACAACCCGGCACAGTGGTCAACAGGTCACTTCTTCCGGTTTACCTCATACCCCAAACCGGAAACGTCGTCCAGAGGTTGCTTGTTCTCCTAAAAAACGTTATCTTTTGAAAGGTTTCTTCCTATGCCCTCTCAATTCATCTGATTCAAATTATCAGGCATCTTCTAATTCGTCTAGCGGTTCATCAACCACTCAGATGCCTCCACTGAAAACCGTCCCTGGGTAAGTGTGTAGCCTTCCCTTCTCTTTCATAACTCAGTTGACCATGCTAATCTTTGTTTTAATATTAGTGCTCAAGCTCGTTTGAGTAAGAAGGCAAAGACCAGTGCCCCTACCGATGAAGTTGAACCGGAGAAAGCTCCTAAAAATCCTGATCAAAATCTTGATAATCTCATGGATGATTTTGTCCCGCCAAATCCAACCATCAATGCTGATCCGCCGGAAGCCGATCCGGGCATATATGAGAATACATCCAGTCCACATGCTACACCTGCAAGCCCGGTTGCTGATCCACTAAAGTCAAGTGCTAATCCGCCAAGCCCAGCCAAAGACGATGACGTTATTGTTACTGGCACTGCTTATACCGCTCCGGGTGATCCAGTTGTCTTGGCAAAACATACCGCCAAGGATGAATTTATTTCAATGGGCAAGAAGAAGATGGAAACTGATATGTCAAAATATGCTAATCTTTCTGCCCAGGATCTTCATTCCGGTTTCTTGAACCGGCTTTATACAAGTCGAGATAATGAGGCTGACTTGGTAAATCTGATGAAGGAATGTTATGAGGTAAACATTTTCCTCCTTATGTTTGTATTTTCACTGCCTTGTATCCTGTAGCTCCCAAGGGTCGGTTTAATTCGTAAAAACAAACCGGGACTTTGAATTTCCAAACTGCACATTGTTGACTTTTAAGTTTTTTGAACAAACACACATTAGCCCCCAAGTGCCAGGATTGAAACTTGTATGAATCCTTGGGACTTTGAATAAGCAGTAAGAAAGAATTAATCTGCATTAGCCCCCAAGTGCCAAGTATAGAACCAGTTGTATGCTTGGGACTTTTGATAAAATATTGAAATGCTCCTCTTGATTTTGGCAGGCTGACATAAACCACCAACGGACGCAGATTGCTGATCTTCAAGAAAGTATCAAATCTCACCAAGAAGAATCTTCCAAAGCCAAAGATGAACTTCGAGCCGCTTTAACTTCCATAGAACGACTGAAAGAAGAATTCAAGACGGAACATGCCAACTGGGACACTGAAAAGGGGACATTGCTGAAACGGGCTGAAGAAGCCGAATCTGCACTTAAATCGGTGGCAGAAGAGCTTTCTGGGTTAAAGTGTCAAGTGAACACCATGACCTCCGCAGTATTTGGTAAGTACTCCTAGCAAAGTATTTGAAATACCCATCTTGTAAGGTGCCGGTTGAAATATGAAATTCTTAAACCATTGCAGGGAGCCGCATTACTCATCTGGGCTCAGATGTACGGATGAAGCTGAAAGCAACATATACTCTTCTGGAACAACTTTACACCGGTGCTCAACGGGTTATCTGTGCAGCCTCCTATGACAATCCGGCCCCAACACTGATCAAGGATACTCTGACAAGGCTATCCATGGTACCAGCATAGCTAGAAGAGGTGAAGCGATCTGCTGCCAGGGCCGGCGCTTTGTTGGCTCTTACCCGAGCCAAAGCATGGATAGCTGACTTGGATCCGGTTGACCTTGCCAAAGGCTTTCCAAGCACACAAGAAAATGGGACAGATTTTGATGATGCAGCCCTTAAAAGAGTGACAAGGGAGATGCGTCCTCTGGCGAGTCAGCTGGCAGAAGATGCTAACTTGACGGTTCACCGATCTTATTATGATGCCAACAACAAATGGGCTAACCCTGTCATTCCGGAGGCGCAAAATCTTATTCCAGGAATCCATAAGCACACTTATGCCCCTGACATTGATCCGTCAGAACTTATCAGTGAAGAAGCTATCTTTCAGGCCTTAACCCGGATTAACTGGACCACCACAAACTTCCAGCCGCTAGGTGGGGAAGAGGAGGCTGAACCGACGCCAGATGACCCATCAACTTCGCATCAACATGGTAATGAGACTTGATCCGGCAATTAGAGTGATGCTCCAAAAACCTTGTTCTGCTGGAAACACCATACTTTGGGCCTTCAAGCGCTTTGTAATAAGCTAGTGGAAATACTTTGATTCGTTTCCCTCGTACAGCGGGGTACACTTTGCGTTGATTTGTCATGAGAATTTCAGTACTGGCTTATGTATTTTTACAATATTATGCAATCCCTGTGCCTACATAAGGAAAATCTGTCCAGGCGGTTTACCACCGGACGGGTCAAAATACCCAACACAACTTGGTAAGCAACTTGGTAAGCAACTACGGACTCCGGGGAGGCTGCTGGTGGAGGAGAGAGGGAGAGGCGCGCCCGCCATTGCTTGTATTTGAGCAGGCCGAGGCGGCGGCCATTCGGCCATGCAGGGGGATGTGGAGCTCTGAGCCAAGTGAGGAGGCTATGAGAGGCGTTGTGGCTGCGGAAGAGCTCGAGGGCTCTACTTATAGCCGCGGGAGAGCTTGGGAAAGGGGGGGGGAGCGAGGTGGCATGCGGCATGCGACGTGTCCGTGCGCCGGCGGGGGCGCAGTGTTGGCAGGCACGGCCAGAGCTCACGGGGAGCGGCGGGAAGGCGACGAGGAGGATCAAGACGAGTGCCAGAGAGTCACGGAGACGAGGAAGGCGTGCGAACGAACGGAGGAAGAAGACATCGGGGAGGATGATGACGATGCACAGGAGCACACTATTCCAGTCGTTAGCACAGCTTGCCGGAGAAGAAAACAAAGGGGGGCGGCGGTCCAGAGGGAAGACGACGACAAGGGGGAGCTGCTGGACATTAATGGTGAGGCCAGAGACTGTCGGGGCAGCGATGCCGACGACAACAGTGGCCATACCACCATTTTGGCTGGCTGCCCTTGTAGTCACCACTGGCATGGCACGCTCTGAGGTTTTTACGGCTGTAAGTCCATGTCTACCGCTTAGTCCTTCCAGCGTGGAGTATTACCATGGTGAAAGATCGGGCAGAGACAAATGGAGATGAGTAAATCAGTCTCTAGAAGTTTACTGCTGCAAACTTTACCACACTCTAGAGAATAAACCAGAGAAGGTAAAAGGTAAACTTGATGTCTGGGAGGCTTGGGGTAGAAAGGACTACGGTCCTGGGAGTTTTGAGGTAAAATGGACAACTATTTACCATTGTTGCTGTACAACCACCAAAACTGAATCATGATGAAGCACTCACTAGGAGTGATGGATTAGGCTAAATCTTGGCAAATCCTGATGATTTGAACATACCATGATGCTGTAAAAAGTTCATACCAAATGGACTCACCAAAATGGTACTTCCTTCACAGCTATCATTTCTGTCCAAAAACTTCAGAAAAATCCTCAGGGCAATTGGCCAGAAGATATGAGCCCAAATCTTGTGGAGATAGGTTATATGACTAGGATAAGGCCTGGGAAAATTATCAGCCATATTGGAGCAACATAAAATGCACTTGCTTCACAAACTGAAAATGTGGACAGAAACAAAGAATTGCTCCTATGTTCACATAGTTCAATGGAATGAGATTAATCTTGGATGAGTATGACAATATGATCATTAGAGACTGATGGAAAAGTTTCAGATCATTTTGATCATCCATGAGGGTACTTCCTTCACAGATAAGCAAATCTGAACATAAACTTGAAAAATTGCCAAGAAAGATTGGATAGATGGATTGAGCTAATTTTTGGTATCCAGAGGTGATTTGCCATTGTTAATCACCCTGCCAAATTATAGATCAATTGGAGTTAGGAATAAAGCACTTCCTTTGCAAAATTTCAGAGAAGGCAGGAACTTGCATTGGATCATGCGCTCAAATTTTTGAACTGAGGAACATGAGATTAAGATGGAACTATTTAATATATAGCAAGGACAAGCTCCACAAGTTATGTGGGAATTTTCCCTACTATAAAAATAGTAGTTCCTTTGGAAAATGGCAGAAATGCAATATTGGCATTAAATAGAAAAAGGCAATTTTTCCTTATTTAATTATGGCCAATATACTTTCCAAAGCTTGGATTAGGCATAAATACCAACTCCACCAATTCTAATGAATCTAGGAGATGACTAGCTATGCCTTTGGATTTTATTCCTCAGAAAGGCAAGAAAAGGAATAAATCACAATTCAAAAATATTGCATTGGACTTAGCAATATTTTTGCATATCCAAGGTTCAGAAAGATAGGAGGATCTCTTGGAAAAATTGGGAGGATCAAAATATCAAAGGAAATGATAGCTGGTTTGTAATCACAAAGGGCACATTCAAATTCCAAAAATTTGGAATTAGGGTTTGAGAGGGTTTGGGATGATGCAAATGAGGTCTTGCCCACTGAAAAAGACATGAGCAAGATTTTGAAAGGTTGAAAATGACAAAATTTCTCAGAGTCATCCAGCAAACTCAGGAGAAAATTTTGAAAATGAGTGCCAGGAGAGAATAACAGCACAAAAATTGATAACCCAATTTTGGGGCTGTTACAACTCTTCCCCCCTTAAAAAGAATCTCGTCCTCGAGATTGCTAGGGTTACAACACAAATGAAAGAATAATCTCTGGGTTAATTTTAACCCTTTGGTTAAATTCAAGCGAGATAGGGGTACCGATAATTGGTACACCCGGGAAGGGATATATGAGCAAAACAGGGTTACCTCCACGGCTAGGGGCACTCGAGATCAGACTCCCGAAAAATGCTAGGTGCACCCAATGAACTATGGTTTCACCTGCTAACACATGGGTCCAGGGCCCACTAGCAGCCTCCTTCTTCTACCTCCGTCTTGCTGCTTCTTCTTCGTCGCTGCTCCGCGTGCGGCGTAGCGCAATGCACATCTAGCTTCTAGGGCGATGAGGACCCTAGTGCCGTAGTGTGTGGCGTGCACGGCGCCGGTGCAGCGAGCACTCCCATCGCAGGCCAACACCTTGTCGGCACTGCTCGCAGATTCGCCTCCTGGACACTGGTGATCGAGCGACGAGCGGTTCTCCTGGACCTCGCTCACCGTACACCGGGGTTGGGATATAAAAACGGCAGCGCGGCTCTCCTCCAACGCACAAACACAATGCCGCTCTACTACCTCTTCGGTATGGGCGAGATCGAGCCGAGCTCCTTCGGCGAGGAGGTGTTCCTGGTGGCGCTGCGGTTGTTCCTCACAGCGCTGCTGGGCATGCTGATCGGCTCGTCACTCCTCTTACTGATTCTCATCAGGAATGAGCGAGCTCGGAACAACGCACGGCTGGGTGCGGTGGCTCGAGACGCGGGAGAAGACGGCGCACTGGGTGGTCCTCCGCCACGATTGATTCTCCGTCGCTTTGCACCAGCGGAGTAATCGCGTGCTGCGGTGGAGCGGCGGTGGTGATCTACCTGCGCCATGCAAGGCGGTGACGGTGGTGGTGGTGGGGTCCAGATGCAGATGAGGTGGCTGCGCCAGCTCAAGAATCACACGGAGTATGGAAAAATTTCGCGGATAGCTCCATGAAATGTAGGTGTCGAGGTAGAATCGGAGTTGAAATCTGTATCGGGGTAGTCGTACTGGTTTGAATGAAATAAGGTGGGTAGTGTTTCCCCTAGAAATGAAATCAGAAGAAGGAATTAGAGACGAGGAATTTCCAGGCGGAAATGCCTCTGCGGGGTTCTGGATTTGAAAATCCGACACACGGGGTATGCACAGATAGATAGGGATATGTGACTTTGCATTCCCCCGAGTATTGCCCGAAGGTACTCGTGGGTGAACCAGGTATGCATGTGTTATGCAGTAATCTACACTAACAAACAGACAGAGATAAAAATCATGCAACAAAAAGCACAACAGACAAATCATTCTAAAGCGTTTTAATGCTAGTGGGTATATATATAATCCTGGTATATATATACCTAAACCAGCGCGCATTTTATTAAAGTCTTGGGACGAGTAATTGTTATGTTTAGTGTATGTGCTCTACTGTTTAAAATCTTGTTAACTCTCATTGCCAACCCTGTCAAACATCTCTGTTTGACAGAGAGACAAACCAACACAACAATCCAAAAGCAAGAAAGCCAGCATAAACACATCATACGAGTTACAACAGTGCAAGCATACAACCAAGCACGAGCAGTCTACGTGCTAAACGAAACTACTCACTTCGGGATACATGGTTCTATCCTCATATCGGGAATGAACTGACAGACTGACCTACTTGAAGAAACAACTGGTTGCGTGGCTGAGATCAAGCTGAGGGCTTGCTTTGCTGGGGCTCTCCGGGAGGACGAAGACTGAGCCAATCTCCATCTTCATCATCCGAGATCACTATGGGTTGGGGTTCGGCTACCGGGGGTGTGGCTGAAATTGATCCAAGCATATGCTGCTGGTGGATCCGGAAAAGAGTCTTGTCAAGGGTGATGATGTTTGGCCGAGGCCACAACACTGGCTGAGAGGGTAGCACTGGCTCGGATAGCATTGGGTGAGCCACTTGAGATGCGAACTTACGAGCCTCATGGTAAGCTTCCTTGACAACTCGCACCGCATCATTGTCCAAGGTTCTGAATTCGGCAAGCATCCTTGAAATCATCATTTCTTAGGTAGTGATATACTGCACCAGACGAGCGATTGCGGGGTCATTCCCTTGGATAGAGAGGGATGGTTGAATTCCTGTCGCTGTAACAATGGGGAAGAAACAGAACTCCCTTCGATTTGCCACTTGCGGGAACTTGGTTCGGAGGTATAGGATTGCCTCCACAGCAGCGGCCTGGATGGCCAAATCAGTGGTAGGCATGGCTCTACCCTGAAAAACCAACGACTGGCCATCTGCTGCTGGGCCGGGGCTGATGTGCACCCTTGCATCATAGCGATGAAGGTGAGGAACGGGTGTTGACTGGAACACCAGGTAGTCGGGGCTAGCATCATAGCCAAAGTCTTGGGTGAGCATCTCAGCAAGAAGGGGTGGAAAGCCAGGATGGTTGACAGTGCTTGTGTGGCTGTGGAACTTAGTAGTTTTGAGGGTGCTAGCCATGACTGGAGTGTTACTAGCTAGGCTTCTCTGCAGGGACATGGCTGAATGAGGAGTGAGCGATACGGCTAGCGGAAAGGGGGCTTTTCTAGACAGCTATGCGGGACATGCCCGCATGGTGTGGCCCCTTTCCCTTAATGGCGAAGGGCAAGCGGTGCGGCCGACCAAAAAGGATGTGGCTGCTACTTGCTCCACGGATAACTAGGCGGCGACAGCGGGGTGAGGATGTGTCGGCCCCGACTGCGCCACCTGTGGATTAACAGTGGCCATGCCGGATAACCTATGCCAGCCTGGCTGCTTTGATACCATGCCCTGTGGCACCCCGATCTACATGGAGCAGGGGGCCTTCGCACGTCAGCCCAGGATAATACCTGACGCACGACAGGTCCATAATACAGCATTCTAGGTACAAGAATATTCATCAAATACATGTATATGAGATTACATCATTGACGAATACAATTATCTTGGCATATCCCTAAGGCTATTAAATGACAGCGAAAGTCTGATTGAATGGCGGTGGAAGCCTGATTGAATGGCGGCAGAAGTTTGGGTTTGGCAGCATAACAACTCTGGCTGGGCTCCACAACTCACCGGACTGGCAAGGTTACGGCCTAGCACGACGGATCAATCGAACAGTACGGGTAAAACCTACAAAACTGGCATGACACGATAGGTCAGTACATTGAATGTACTTGCAAGACAACAAAATACACAACATCCAAACAACCAGAAGACAAAGCAAGAACCGAGCGCATGCAGCAGCCTACCTCATATCAATTACTAAACATGGCATGATAAAAATCAACTAAGCATGAACAAAATCATAGCATCTGCTAATATGACAATAACATGGCATATCAAAACATGCTTCTAAGATGGCAAAGGCAAAACATAGCATATCATCTCAATCATGGCATATTTTGACATATAAATCAAAGCATGGCATGGCATCATGAAACTATGCTAAAAATACCCTACCAATAATATCCAATGCAAACATAGCATATTAACTTTATGCAATTATCTTCTGTTCTATCATGGTTCTTTAAATGCAAATAATGGTATATTGCTCATGCAATGTAACCAAACTTGTACACCGAGTCCCTCAGACTCTCTTATCAACAGGTTGCCTCGCAACCGAACAGTGATCTTTCCGGCGATCACAACCATGACTAGAATAACTCGTGATCCTTACGACGATCACCACCACGACCAACACTTGGCCTCAAACTGTGATCCTTTCGGCGATCACCACCAAAACATCACCGTGACTTCTCACGACTATCTCATAGTCCAAGTGACCATATTTTTGTTATCACGTATTTATTTACCAACTTAATTATTTCAGTTTATCCTCCATTTCGACCAAGACCTGATAGTGGGACCTACTACGAACTGTTGCTATCGATAGACTTTATACACACTCTGCAGAGGTAGCACACTGTACCCACACCATGGAACCCATGGCCTCACACTCCCATTCCGGTGGACCAACGGTGTTCCGACAAAACCGATCTACTGCCATGACACTCTCCCCGCCACTCTGACCCAAATCCCCAACGGGCTTGTCCTGGGTGGCCCCGTGTCTACCAAAGACACCCCGACCACCGTCGTGGTCAAAACACTCCCACTCGGGGACACTCCCACTCGGGGACTCGGTACAATAATCTCATCAACGAGCACACAAGGTTATGTCTGCCTACCTGATCAGGGTAAGCACGCCCATAACCTTCCCTAGTTGGAGGCACCGACGAGAGGTCACGACAATAGCTCGCATTAAGGCCTTCCCACAAAGGTAAATGTGGCTGCACTGAAAAAGTTTGATTTGGCGGCACTATGACTCGATCCCATCGATGACGGAGGAGGTTTGTTATTATTAATTCATTTTATTTCCTTCTCCATCATCATGAGCATATTTAACATGGATGCAACAATGAGCATGCATTATACAAATGCATGACAAAATATCGAACTCCTCAAGTGCACAACTATAACATAAAGAACATGACAATAGCATATCAACGGTGCATTACAATCCTCATATCAGTTTATAATGATGACATGTAAATAAAGTAGAGTAGTGACATGGCATTATTAATAATAACATTCTAATTAGCATGGCAAAAGATATCATGAAAACACAAGCATGCAAGGCAGCATAATGGAATAACTGCAAACGAAAACGATATGAAACAACTACAACTACACACACACAAGGTGCAAGCAAAGTCAACATGCAAGTTCAGGGTTCATGATAAGAGGTTGGCTTGCCTGTGAGTCGACAAATACTCCGGGAAGAAGTGGAAACGATCGCGGAAAGATTTGCCGGAAACAGTTCTCTCTCGGAGGAGGCTGTTTACGGTCAAGGGTAAAATGGTCATTTTAACTGTGTGAAAACATAATGAAAATTATACCAACGGAAATAGCTCAACGAACAGAGAACGTGAACCCTGGAATCACCTGATTCGGAGTTACGGGTAAAAAGATACAGACGTTTAAAGTTCAGGGACTAGTCTGTAAAAATACTTCTACAAACAGGTCCCTGGTAGTTTAAACAGAACGTGTCTTTTCTGAAAGTACGTTTTCCAGAAAGGGAAATGTATTCCCGGCAGAAGAAGAGGCATAATACGCTTTCCTTAAGCAAAGACGTAATCCATCGGATTATGCCTTCACTTATCCAGTGTGGCAAGGGCGGGGCCGGCCTCTGGGTCAATGACGTGTGGGTCCCACGGGGCTTGTTTCCTCCTTCCTTCTCTTTTTCCAGCTCCTGATGCGAAGAGAAGAGGAGCCCAGGGTCGCACGAGCACCGGCACGCTCTGGCGACTCAGGCCGTCTCCAGCCGAGCTCCGGCCACCGGCAGATGCGGAAGGGAGCACCGCACCCAAGCAAGGTGCTACGAGCGTTGGGGAGAGGTCGCAACAGCCGTAGCTTGGGCGCCCGTGGCGGAACAGAGGCGAGCTCCGGCGACTTGCCCGGCCAACTCCGGCCGTCCCCGGTGGAGCTGGGACCACCGGTGGGCTCGAGAGGAGGTGCCGCGTCCATCCCGCAGCGAAGAGAGCACCGGGGAGGGGTCTGGCCACGACGAGCAGGGCGACAGAGAGCCCCCGTGGCAGCGGCAGTGGCTCTATGGGCGAGGCCACAGGGCACTCCAGCGGCAAGGGAAGGGAGTGGGGACGGTCTATGGACTCCGGGGAGGCTGCTGGTGGAGAAGAAAGGGAGAGGCGCGCCCGCCATTGCTCGAATTTGAGCAGACCGAGGCGGCGGCCATTCGGCCATGCAGGGGGATGTGGAGCTCTGAGGCGAGTGAGGAGGCTATGAGAGGCGCTGTGGCTGCGGAAGAGCTCAAGGGCTCTAATTATAGCCGCGGGAGAGCTCGGGAAAGGGGGGAGCGAGGTGGCACCCGACATGCGACACATCCATGCGCCGGCGGGGGCGCAGCATCGGCAGGCGCGGCCAGAGCTCACGGGGAGCGGCGGGAATGCGACGAGGAGGATCAAGACGAGTGCCAGAGAGTCACGAAGACGAGGAAGGCATGCAGACGAACGGAGGAAGAAGACATCGGGGAGGAAGATGACGATGCACATGAGCACACTATTCCGGTCGTTCGCACGGCTCGTCGGAGAAGAAAACGAAGGGGGGCTGCGGTCCAAAGGGAAGACGACGATGAGGGGGAGCTGCTGGACATTAATGGCGAGGCCAGAGACGGTCGGGGCAGCGATGCCGACGACAACAGTGGCTAGACCACTGTTTGGCTGGCTGCCCTTGTAGTCACCACTGGCATGGCGCGCTCTGAGGTTTTTATGACTGTAAGTCCATGTCTACCGCTTAGTCCTTCCAGCGTGGAGTATTACCATGGTGAAAGATCGGGCAGAGACAAATGGAGATGAGTAAATCAGGCTCTAGAAGTTTACTGCTGCAAACTTTACCACACTCTAGAGAATAAACTAGAGAAGGTAAAAGGTAAACTTGATGTCTGGGAGGCTTGGGGTAGAAAGGACTACGATCCTGGGAGTTTTGAGGTAAAATGGACAACTATTTACCATCGTTGCTATACAACCACCAAAACTGACCCAGAAACTGAATCATGATGAATCACTCACCAGGAGGTATGGATTAGGATAAATCTTGGCAAATCCTGATGATTTGAACATACCATGATGCTGTAAAAAGTTCATACCAAATGGACTCACCAAAATGGTACTTCCTTCACAGCTATCATTTCTGTCCAAAAACTTCAGAAAAATCCTCAAGGCAATTGGTCAGAAGATATGAGCCCAAATCTTGTGGATATAGGTTATATGAGTAGGATAAGGCATGGGAAAATTATCAGCCATAATGGAGCAAGATAAAATGCACTTGCTTCACAAAGTGAAAATGTGGATAGAAACAAAGAATTGCTCCTATGTTCACATAGTTCAATGGAATGAGATGAATCTTGGAGGAGTGTGAGAGTATGATCATTAGAGACTGATGGAAAAGTTTCAGATCATTTTGAGCATCCATGAGGGTACTTCCTTCACAGACAAGCAAATCTGAACAGAAACTTGAAAAATTGCCAAGGAAGATTGGATAGATGGATTGAGCTAATTTTTGGTATCCATAGGTGATTTGCCATTGTTAATCACCCTACCAAATTATAGCTCAATTGGAGTTAGGAATAAAGCACTTCCTTTGCAAAATTTCAGAGAAGGCAGGAACTTGCATTGGATCATGTGCTCAAATTTTTGAACTGAGGAACATGAGATTAAGATGGAACTAGTTAATATATAGCAAGGACAATCTCCACAATTTATGTGGGAATTTTCCCTGCTATAAAAATAGTAGTTCCTTTGGAAAATGGCAGAAATGCAATATTGGCATTAAATAGAAAAAGGCAATTTTTCCTTATTTAATTATGGCCAATATACTTGCCAGAGCATGGATTAGGCATAAATACCAACTCCACCAATTCTCATGAATTTAGGAGATGACTAGCTATGCCTTTGGATTTTATTCCTCAGAAAGGCAAGAAAAGGAATAAATCATAATTCAAAAATATTGCATTGGACTTAGCAATATTTTTGCATATCCAAGGTTCAGAAAGATAGGAGGATCTCTGGGAACAATTGGGAGGATCAACAGATCAAAGGAAATGATAGCTCCTTTGTAATCACAAAGGGCACATTCAAATTCCAAAAATTAGGAATTAGGGTTTGAGAGGGTTTGGGATGATGCAAATGAGGTCTTGCCCACTGAAAAAGACATGAGCAAGATTTTGAAAGGTTGAAAATGACAAAATTTCTCAGAGTCATCCAGCAAACTCAGGAGAAAATTTTGAAAATGAGTTCCAGGAGAGAATAACAACACAAAAATTGATAACCCAATTTTGGGGCTATTACAACATCACCATGATCTTGCGTGTGCGTAGGAACTTTTTTTGAAATTACTACATTCCCCAACAGTGGCATCCGAGCCTGGTTTTATGCCTTGATGTTATATGCATGAGTAGAACACAAGTGAGTTGTGGGTGATACAAGTCATACTGCTTACCAGCATGTCATACTTTGGTTCGGCGGTATTGTTGGATGAAGTGGCCCGGACCGACATTACGCGTACGCTTACGCGAGACTGGTTCTACCGACGTGCTTTGCACACAGGTGGCTGGCGGGTGTCATTTTCTCCATCTTTAGTTGAACCGAGTGTGTCTACACCCGGTCCTTGAGAAGGTTAAAACATCATTAACTTGACGAACTATCGTTGTGGTTTTGATGCGTAGGTAAGAACGGTTCTTGCTCAGCCCGTAGCAGCCACGTAAAACTTGCAACAACAAAGTAGAGGATGTCTAACTTGTTTTTGCAGGGCATGTTGTGATGTGATGTGGTCAAGACATGATGCTATATTTTAATTGTATGAGATGATCATGTTTTGTAACCGAGTTATCGGCATCCGGCAGGAGCCATATGGTTGTCACTTTATTGTATGCAATGCAATCACCCTGTAATTGCTTTACTTTATCACTATGCGGTAGCGATAGTCGTAGAAGCATAGTTGGTGAGACGACAATGATGCTACGATGGAGATCAAGGTGTCGCGCCGGTGACAATGGTGATCATGACGGTGCTTCGGAGATGGAGATCACAAGCACAAGATGATGATGGCCATATCATATCACTTATATTGATTGCATGTGATGCTTATCTTTTATGCATCTTATTTTGCTTTGATTGGCGGTAGCATTATAAGATGATCTCTCACTAAAATTTCAAGATAAAAGTGTTCTCCCTGAGTATGCACCGTTGCCAAAGTTCGTCGTGCCCAGACACCACGTGATGATCGAGTGTGATAAGCTCTACGTCCATCTACAACGGGTGCAAGCCAGTTTTGCACATGCAGAATACTCAGGTTAAACTTGATGAGCCTAGCATATGCAGATATGGCCTCGGAACACTGAGACCAAAAGGTCGAGCGTGAATCATATAGTAGATATGATCAACATAGTGACGTTCACCATTGAAAACTACTCCATTTCACGTGATGATCGGTTATGGTTTAGTTGATTTGGATCACGTGATCACTTAGATGATTAGAGGGATGTCTATCTAAGTGGGAGTTCTTAAGTAATATGATTAATTGAACTTTAATTTATCATGAACTTAGTCCTGGTAGTATTAGCATATCTATGTTGTAGATCAATAGCTTGCGTTTAGCTCCTCTGTTTTATTTTTTGATATGTTCCTAGAGAAAACTAAGTTGAAAAATGTTAGTAGCAGTGATGCGGATTGGATCCATGATCTGAGGATTATCCTCATTGTTGCACAGAAGAATTATGTCCTTGATGCACTGCTAGGTGACAGACCTATTGTAGGAGCAGATGCAGACTTCATGAACGTTTGGCTAGCTCAATATGATGACTACTTGATAGTTTAGTGCACCATGCTTAAACAGCTTAGAATCGGGACTTCAAAGACGTTTTGAACGTCATGGATCATATGAGATGTTCCAGGAGTTGAAGTTAATATTTCAAGCAAATACCCGAGCTAAGAGATATGAAGTCTTCAACAGGTTCTATAGCTAAAAGATGGAGGAGAATAGCTCAAGCAGTGAGCATGTGTTCAGGTTGTCTGGGTACTACAATCGCTTGAATCTAGTGGGAGTTAATCTTCCAGATAAAATAGTGATTGACAGAATTCTCTAGTCACCATCACCAAGTTAGTAGAAATTTGTGATGAACTATAGTATGCAAGGGATGACGAAAACGATTCCCGAGCTTTTCATGATGATGAAATCGATGAAGGTAGAAATCAAGAAAGATCATCAAGTGTTGATGATTAACAAGACCACTAGTTTCAAGAAAAGGGCAAAGGGAAAGAAAGGGAACTTCAAGAAGAATGGAAAGCAAGTTGCTGCTCAAGTGAAGAAGCCCAAGTCTGGACCTAAGACTAAGTGCTTCTACTGCAAAGGGACTGGTCACTGGAAGCGGAACTGTCCCAAGTATTTAGCAGATAAGAAGGATGGCAAAGTGAACAATGCTATATTTGATATACATGTTATTGATGTGTACTTTACTGGTGTTTATAGCAACCCCTCGGTATTTGATACTGGTTCTGTCGTGGAATTGTCACGACAGATGTCCTAGCAAAAGGACTTAGTCATAGGGCCATCGCAACTAGGAAGCTTAAAGGGGTTAATCGGGACAAAGGACACGAGAGAATTTTATACTAGTTCGGCCCCTTACGATGAAGGTAAAAGCCTACGTCTAGTTGTATTGGAATTGCTGGGGTTTCGATCACCAAGAGGCTAATCCGCCGGCTTGGTTATCGATCTCTCTTCTTTCTCCCCTAAGTTACCGCCGGGTCGTCCCCTTATATACACGGGTTGATGCTTGGCGGCCTACAGAGTCCCGGCCGGCTCATAAAACATGTCCGGCTCGGTAACCTCTTTTACATGCCTTTCTTTACAAGTCTTTCCTTACATACGACGACTTACAAAATTGGGCCTTAAGCCGCCTCTGGGCTTAGGCCTTCTATATGTCTTAATAAACTATCGCCGTGAATGTTACTGGGCTTCTTTTGTAACCCGCCATTGGGGCTGACCCGGCCCCTCCTGGGCGGGTCTTACCTGGTAGCTATATTCCCAACATTAGGCCCCAGGTTGACTTTGAACTTTGTTCTTTGTCAATCTTCAATACTTAGATGAAATCCATCTTCCTCTCTCTGTAAAAATTATGTAACTCGCCGTGACGTCATCTTCTGAAAACACAAAAAACTGTTATGACGTCATCCTCAACGGATCTTTATCTTTTAATGTCTTCCGAGAATCGAGGCATCCATTTAGTTGGATAGTCATTATTTGGGTCTTCCTCGATTTTCGCACCCGCCTATTTGCTTATCCCCTTATAAATAGGCACGGCCCAGTCTTTCTCATTCTTCTCTCTTCTTCGTCTTCTTCCTCTCGCAACCCTCCCGCTGCTCGAGCTCTGCCTCCGTCGCGCTTCACCTCTGTCTCCGTCGACCTTGGCTGCTGCATCAACCTGAATCGGTCCAGAGAACGGCGGCGACCTCCGCATAAGATCTGTGGTTGTAAGTTCTCATCTTCCTGCTCCTCAGATCCGCATTAGGGTTTCTAGGTTTCTGCGTGTTCTTCATAATTCATCACGATTTCCTTGTAGTTCTTCCACTACGGCTTCTTCTTGATCCGAAGAGAACATGTGTTCGTGCGGTAGTTGTTTTGTGCCCATTCTCGATACCAACAGATCCCTTTCTCTGGTTCAAAAGGCCTCATTAGAGCTCATGAACTCATCTGTTCTAGATTTTTAGGTCTAGAATATTTTCCATTTTGAATGACCCTTTGATCCAGAATAATATCAAGAAATTAGGTAACTTGTTTGCTTCAACACTTAGCTAATTCTGTCTCTGTTTTCCTTCAAATGTCTTTAGTCATGGCGGCTTATGACGCCGGCTTACTTTTCCCTTATATGACATTAGCCCTTACTTAAGCTGCCATTACTTATTTAACTTTTGATTTCACCATTGAATTGAACCGGCACGTTACTTTTGTTTCAGTTCGTCTTTTGATCACCATGCCGTCAAAAGCACCGACCGTCTGCAACTCGGTCCCTTCCAGAGTAACTGAGGACAACTTGAAGGAATTCTTCACCATAGGATTTCTGCCAGGGAAGAATGTTATGTCTTACCGTGCACCTGACCCGGACGAGGAACGGCCCAATCCCAAAGATGGTGAAGTCATTGTCTTTTCTGACCACATGAATCGGGGTTTTTCACCCCCCAGCTCAAAATTCTTCAGAGACGTCCTTCACTTTTTCAAACTTTACCCTCAAGATCTTGGGCCCAATTCCATATCCAACATCTGCAATTTCCAAGTTCTCTGTGAGGTGTATCTTCAAGAAGAAACGACTGTGGAACTCTTTAGAGAGTATTTTTATCTGAACCGCCAAAATGAGTGTACCAATGGCCCTAGCTTGGAACTTGAAGGCATCTCAATTCAGCGCTGACAGGGCGCCGTCTTCCCCTGATAGTCTTGCCGAGTCATCCTAAAGACTGGAATCAAACTTGGTTCTACTATCAAGACACTTCACCAGCCAATGAGAAACCATTGTCGGGTTATCGCGCGGATCGTCTAGATTCCAAGTTTGCGTCCCCTGACAAGCTTACTGCCGCTGAACGCAAAAAGCTTATTCCATCAATTAAAAGGATTAACGCCTTACTGGGGAACGGCTTAACCGGAGTTGACTTGACTCGTTGCTGGGTCTCGTGGTGGGTCATCCCTCTAAGCCGCCAATCCAAATTGATGTATGAATATGGTGGAGGCCCAGATGACTCTCTTCGTCACATCTCCGTTCAACTAACTTAAGAAGATATTGTTTCAATGTCGACCCTTCTGGTGAACGGAAAATATGAAGACTATAGTAAAGTCGGGTTAAACCCCTTCTGCAAACTTAACCCGGCGCCAGAGGTAAAGAACCCCTGACCTCTTTCTCTTTGTATTTTCCTCAGCAGTTTTAAATACTTGCATGACCTTTCATCTTGTTTTACTTGTTTATAGGCCAAATCTGATTTCTGGAAAGCCAAGTATAACCATGAAGCCGCCAAGAAGGCTAGAGCCGCCGCCAAGAAGATGACCTGGAGGTCCAGGAAGAAGAAGAGCACTGCTGAGGACCTGTTAAAGCTTGACGATGACACTGAGTTGGAGGTAGCCCTTGACTCCCTTGGCCATTTTTAATAACCTTATTGACACTGACTATTGCCAGGATGACACGGGGGCCAGTCAGGCCGTAGAAGAAGAGGTAACTATTTCCTCCGACTCAACCCATTTGCCAAGACAGAAAGTTCGACTGGTAACCCGGAAAGTAAGTTTTTCACACCCTTTAGCTTATTTGGACCCTCATTTTCTTTTGAAAAAGCAGCAACACGAGAGCCACCGTCAGACCCGGAACAACGATGATCCATTGTACAACAAACTCCTCAAAAATGCCAGAATGAGGTCTCTTTTATCTTCATCTTCTACTTTTATTAATGAGTCTATTTCTCTTGCATTACTAACTTTATTTTACCTTTGCAGGAGGTTTCTCGCTCTTCTAGCGACTCATCTCATACTCAATTTCCGGCCTTCAAGACTGCCCCTGGGTAAGGAAAAATTCATCATTCCTCCGTGTCTTTCAAACAACATCTTTGTACTAAAAGTGCTAGTGATCGACTAGAGGGGGGGGGGGTGAATAGGCGATTTTTATGAAAGTCTTCAAAACATGGAAGTTTCAAAGACAAACGATAGAAATAAACCTATTACCATGCAGCGGAAGGTAGACTACACTAAGCAAGCCATAGTCAAGTATTCAATGAAATGAAAGCACAAAGACTAATAGCAGCTAGGCAGTATAGATCAGGATGGAAGATAGTATGAAGCCAATCAGAACAAGCAGTCATATAGTGAGGACAAATAGATAATGCAAACAGGCAATGAGTTCACAAGGACCAATCTGCAAATAAAGAGATGGGAAGGATAGAACCAGTGGCTCGTTGAAGACAATGATTTGTTGGACCAGTTCCAGTTGCTGTGACAACTGTACGTCTGGTTAGGGAGGCTGAGATTCAACTCAGAAGACTGCGTCTTCACCTTATTCCCCTTGAACTAAGGACACCCAGTCCTCTCCCAATTACTCTGGTAAGTCTTCAAGGCAGACTTCCAAACCTTCACAGACTTTGTTCACTGACGATCCACAATGACTCTTGGATGCTCAAAACACGACGCCTAACCGGATGGAGGATTCACAGTCCTCACGTGTAATAAGTCTCCATCTCATACAGACAGGAAGACTTCAGTGATGCCTAACACTCTTTGGCTCTGGGTGTTTAGGGCTTTGTCCTCACAAGGATTTCTCTCTCAAAGGCTTCGAGGTGGGTTGCTCTCAAACGACAAAAGCCGTGCACTAACTCTGAGCAGCCCACCAATTTATGGTGTAGGGGGTGGGCTATTTATAGCCACTAGGCAACCCGACCTAATTTGTCCGAAATGACCCTGGGTCACTAAGGAACTGACACGTGTTCCAACGGTCAGATTTCAAACACACATGACAACTTTACTTGAGCTACAAGCAAAGCTGACTTATTCAGCTCTGGATAAGATTTTCTCTCATTGTCTTCGCTCGAAGTCATAGGATTTTGGTTAAGCATTACTTTAGTCATTCTGACTGGTTTACTTGGACCCCACTTAACAGTACGGTGGTTCCTATGACTCAACAAAGAAGAAAACGAAACAACGAAACAACTAAGTCTTCGTGCTCCATAATCTTCACACAATGTCTTCTCTTGTCATAGACTTCTATGTGAATACCTTCACATACCACCTTTGTCTTCAATGTCTTCATACATTTTTAGGGGTCATCTCCGGTAGGGAAACTGAATCAGTGAGGGACTACTACCTGTGTTATCCTGCGATTCTCACAAACACATTAGTCCCTCAACCAGGTTTGTCGTCAATACTCCAAAACCAACTAGGGGTGGCACTAGATGCACTTACAATCTCCCCCTTTTTGGTGATTGATGACAAACTGGTTGAAGTTTTCAACAGGGATAAAGTATGTGAAATTGTAAAGGATTTAAGTATTGTCTTCGTAAGTAGCAGAAAGGCTCCCCCTGAAGATGTGCATATAAGTATTTTGCTTTTGAATGCAAATGCACATGGCAGGTTGTACTTGCGGAGCTCCTCTTTTACTTATGAAGACAATTCATCATGCATGAAAGGATATATCGAAGATAATGACATGCATAATAAAAATGGACGTCTGCAAAATGACTTCATGCGGAATTTATCGTCGCACATGCGGAATTTATCATCGCATCACATAGTGTCGAAAAAGGTAGCAGACGACCATCAAGTTTAAGTGTTACAACTCAAAACGAACCAAATGTTTCAAAAGCGAGAGTTGTAAGCACTTGGAAAAAGTAGCAAAAAGTAAAGCAACCACCCATATGGACCCGCTTGAAGACTATCAACTCATATGCTTCTCCCCCTTTTGTCAGTAATGACCAAAAAGGTTTGAAACATAGAGCTTCTACTCGTTCCCATGAGGAGTAGGCGAAGCAGCAGGGTCGTCGTTGAGGTCCGGTGGTGCAGAAGAACTTGGTGCAGTGTCGAGACGCGCTGAAGGTGGAGGTGGTGAAGTGGCATCATCTTGATCATCGATAACTCTGGCATTCACTGTTGCAGCTAAGGAAGAATAGTCAGAGTCTTCAAGGGAGGGAGTCCGACACAAGTGAGAATTCCTTGGAGGAGTGGAGTCAAACTTGAATCTTTCTGTGAAGCAATCGTCTTGAAGATCTTCTTCAGCAGTGAGCAAAGTCAAACTCTTCCAAGACCTCCGACAGGTTTCATGTGTGACAAAGGCATTCTTGGTAGCAAGATTTTGAATGCGATTGACATCCACCAAGAGGCTTTAAATCTGACGCTTAAGCCAGTCATGATGCTTATCCTGTTTCTGATGTAGCGCGATGAGAAGCTCTCGGTCATTAAGAACACGAGATTGCTTCCGAGGCCTTTGGGCAATGGTGCTTCCAGTGGCGTCAGTTTGGGCGCGAGGGGCACGTGTGTTACCAGCAAAGGGATAAACACGAGAGACTGCCTAAACTCCTTCAATGGGCTGGGTGAAGCTTTGACGATCAACATTGTGAAGATAGATTGGATCCTTAGCAGGCTCTGGGTAAATAGCTTCAACAGACAGATCAACCTCTGGCAAGAATACAAGATGATTGCGCGCAGACGGCTAATAGTTGAAGGCAAAGTGAAGCTTGATAAGGCGCATTACCCATGGAGCATAGAACTTCAGACCAAAAATGTCGAAGCTAGATGCAGCCAACTGCCTGATGAAGAAGTCTTGAGCATTGAAGCTTATTCCATTGAAGATATATTAAACCAAAGTCTTCATTGCTCCTTCAAGCTTCGCTGCAGATGAATGTCCTTTGACAGGCCATAGAGTTTTTCTGATGATATGGTAAATGGTGCAGGGCAGATACTCTAGGTCTTCAACAAAGAATTCGGTTGGGTATTCAGCGTCGTGAGGCAAAGGCTTCATCATGCTCAGCATTTGGCTCATGTTGGGTTCTGGCTTCTGGAAAATGCTCTCCAAAGCAGTCTGGTGTTGTTGACAACCTGGTTCATAGTATTCACCAGGAGTGGGCAGGGCTGTGAGCTCAATGATGTCTTGAGCTTTAGCTTCATGATGAACATCTCCTGTCATCCACTCAAGGATCCAAGTCTTCGGATCCCTGTTGTATCCACGAATGTGGAGGGTAGCATAGAATTGAAGCAGAAGTTCTTCATTCTAGTGTTCCTTGGCAGTCACAAAATTAAGCAGACCCGCATCACGGAAGCAGTCAAGGGCTTCTTCAAGGCATGGCAGTTCAGCAATGGCTTCACAATCAAGATGCATGTGAGGGAAGATGCGTCCCTGATTGTACAAGATGCATGAATAATAGCTTCGCTGCTGATAACTCCAGAATCGGTCCGAAGAGATTCTTGGCCTTGTGTAGGGGTTCTTGTCACTGTCGAAGAATGTGTTGTGTGCCTTGAATCCATTCAGATTAAATGATCCTGGTGAAGTTGCAGTACCTAGAAACCGTGGTAGCCTTGGCTTTGGCTTCTGGACCTGAGGTCTGTGCTCCACATGATAGGCAAACTGAGGTCCGGGAGCAGGCAGAGGAACCAGGATTGGC
Source organism: Triticum aestivum (assembly GCF_018294505.1). Lineage (NCBI taxonomy): Eukaryota > Viridiplantae > Streptophyta > Magnoliopsida > Poales > Poaceae > Triticum > Triticum aestivum. Next base: position 163,988,161 of record NC_057800.1, on the reverse strand, counting down.
CAGCGGACGGTAACAAGCTGTCCACGATCATATGCTTGCTCGATGGTGTGTGGCCTTGGAGGAGGTACAGGAGCAGAGGCATTGGCTTCAGGCAGCGAATTTGCTTCGGGTGCTGCATTGGCTTCAGGTGCATTCACTTCTGGCACCACATTAGCTTCAGGCGCCACATTAGCTTCAGCCATGACAACGCCATTGGCTTCAGTGTTGATGTTGGTGGCTGATACGTCTCCAACGTATCTATAATTTTTGATTGCTCCATGCTATATTATCTACTGTTTTAGGCAATATTGGGCTTTATTTTCCACTTCTATATTATTTTTGGGACTAACCTATTAACCGGAGGCCCAGCCCAAATTTGCTGTTTTATGCCTATTTCAGTGTTTCGAAGAAAAGGAATATCAAACGAAGTCGAAACGGAACGAAATCAACTTGAGAAGTTATTTTTGGAAGGAAAGCAACCCAGGGAACTTGGAGTGCACGTCAGGGGAGACACGGCTTCCCACGAGGGTGGGGGGCGCGCCCCCTGCCTCGTGGGGCCCCCGTAGCTCCTCCGACGTACCCCCTGCACCCATATATACCTACGTATCGTAGAACTTCCATAACGGAGAATAGATCGGGAGTTCCGCCGCCAGAAGCCTCCGTAGCCACCGAAAACCAATCTAGACCCGTTCCGGCACCCTACCGGAGGGGGCAATCCTTCTCCGGTGGCCATCTTCATCATCCCGATGCTCTCCATGATGAGGAGGGAGTAGTTCTCCCTCTGGCTGAGGGTATGTACCAGTAGCTATGTGTTTGATCTCTCTCTCTCTCGTGTTCTTGATTTGGCACGATCTTGATGTATCGCGAGCTTTGCTATTATAGTTGGATCTTATGTTTCTCCTCCCCCTCTTATCTCTTGTAATGAATTGAGTTTCCCCTTTGAAGTAATCTTATCGGATTGAGTCTTTAAAGATTTGAGAACACTTGATGTATGTCTTGCCGTGGATATCTGTGGTGACAATGGGATATCACGTGATTCACTTGATGTATGTTTTGGTGATCAACTTGCGAGTTCCGCCCATGAACCTATGCATAGGGGTTGGCACACATTTTCGTTGTGATTCTTCGGTAGAACTTTGGGGCACTCTTTGAGGTCCTTTGTGTTGGTTCAATAGATGAATCTGAGATTGCATGACGCATATCGTATAATCATACCCACGGATACTTGAGGTGACATTGGAGTATCTAGGTGACATTAGGGTTTTGATTGATTTGTGTCTTAAGGTGTTATTCTAGAATGAACTCTAGGGCTGTTTGTGACACTTATAGGAATAGCCCAACGGATTGATTGGAAAGGATAACTTTGAGGTGGTTTCGTACCCTACCATAATCTCTTCGTTCGTTCTCCACTATTAGTGACTTTGGAGTGACTCTTTGTTGCATGTTGAGGGATAGTTATGTGATCCAATTATGTTAGTATTGTTGAGGGAACTTACACTAGTGAAAGTATGAACCCTAGGCCTTGTTTCCTATCATTGCAATACCGTTTACGCTCACTTTTACCATTAGTTACCTTGCTGTTTTTATAATTTCAGATTACAAATACCTTTATCTACTATCCATATACCACTTGTATCACCATCTCTTCGCCGAACTAGTGCACCTATACAATTTACCATTGTATTGGGTGTGTTGGGGACACAAGAGACTCTTTGTTATTTGGTTGCAGGGTTGCTTGAGAGAGACCATCTTCATCCTACGCCTCCTACGGATTGATAAACCTTAGGTCATCCACTTGAGGCAAATTTGCTACTGTCTTACAAACCTCTGCACTTGGAGGCCCAACAACGTCTACAAGAAGAAGGTTGTGTGGTAGACATCAGTGGCCGCCTCAGTATTGGTAACCTCCACTTCAGGAGCTGGAGGGTCGGACATGTTCTCCTCGAGAACAACTTGAGGGTTGGACGGGGGTGTACAAAAATGTTCTTCTTCTCTTGGTTCTTCTTCATGGTCATCGGCTGATGCAGCCAGAATATCTTCAGCCGTTTTGGCTTCAGATTCAGGAATGTTCACAGTAGGAGAGGCTTCAGGAAAGACTTCGCATGAAACGGATTGGCGCTCTTCTCCTTCTGGAGCACTTGACAATGTGACCTGTGGCCTTGGTCCTTTGCGAAGCCTGCGAAATGCTGGCGACACCTGTGGAGATGGAGTTGGTTGGGACTCAAAGTCTTCACTGTCAATCACCGGAGTGGTGACCTGTGGTGGGGGAGTGACTGGTGTTTCTTCAGCACAAGGGGATTCTTGAGGGTGATCAGCCCATGAGTCATCCTGAGCAATTGGCGTCAATGGACGACCAATGCTGATGAGTTCGCTGTTTGTGAGAACAGGCAATGATACCAAATTGTTCTCGATCTGAGGAAGGACTTCATCATCTTCAACATTGTGGTGAGGACCAATGTCTTCAGCTGTGGTGGGGTCAACAGCTGGATTCTCTTCAGCTTTAGGAGCCTCTGTGAAAGCAGGCTCATGAACTACCAAATGACGTTCTCGATGTGTAGAGGAAGGACGAGCAACAGAAATTGGCTCGACAACAAGGGGCTCTGTGGAAGTAGCCCAGTCTCTCTTCTTTGTTTTGCTTTTCTTGGTTGGGGGAGCATCATCAGTGGTGGCTTTGGTCTTGCGCTTTTTGGCTTCGGCTTTAGTTGCTCTAGTTTTCTTGAATTCTGAAGCCACTGTGGGGACCTTAGGCTTCGAGCCTGTCATACTGCCTGGGAAGACAATGTGAGGTTCTTCCTGCCTTGATGCTTCTGGTTCGGCCACAGCTGGATTGTTCTTCTTCTTGGCAGCTATTCTAGGGTCGATGCCTGGTCGCCCCAAAGCCTCGCGCTTTTCAGCTTCATTGTAGCCTTGAACACATTTGGCAGCAAGATTCTTCATGCGCTCACGAGAACCTTTTGCTTCTTCTCGTTTCTTGTGGAATGCCTCCTTGAGCTCATGCATCATGACCTTGAAGTTTTGAATGTCTTCAACATTGAGCTTGGCCATGTGCCTATTGAACTGAGCCTTTTCATAATCAATCGTATGCTTCAGCTCAACAATTTTCTGAGCAAGAGCCATCTCAGGAGCAATGGCTCCATGGAAGGAGACGCTGAGGCCAATTGGAAGCTGAAGATCATCCAAACTGACATCTGGGCTGTCAAACCACTCATCAATAAACTTGTATAAGATTTCCACATCAAAGAGGGGAAGATCATTGAAGATTTACGCCTCTTGCTTGCTCTTTATCAACTGCTCAAGAGCGTCATCGCCAAGATCGTCATCACTGGACAGATCAATGGCGTCATTCTCGTTTCTCAAAACAGCAGCAGGGGTCAGTGCTTGACCAGTGGGTTGCATGGGCTTTTTCAACTTGGCAGACTTGGAGATGCGTGAGAGATCTTCAGACTGCACACTGGCTTCAGGAGGTGCAGTGGCCAGAGGCTTCGCCCGTGAGACCTTTGGTGCATAGGGGGCTTTGAAGCCTTTGGTTTCTGTTGCTTCACAGGCTTCGGAGGTGCAGGCGCTTCATCAGAATCAGAGTCATCTGCAGAGTGGTCCATGGCTGCCCCTTGAACCTGAATGTGAGTGATGAGACCTTCTAAGTTGTAGAAGGGCCCAATAAGATTGGGTTCAGCTTCGCGTGTGCCATCAGCTCGTGGTGCAGAGGGGCCTGGGTTGAAGTCTAATCCCAAAGACTTCTTGTTTTCCTTGGCCGGGTTCTTTGCAGCCTGATAGTTGCGCTTGAACAGATTATCTTCACGACACCATAACAGAGAGGATGGGCCGGCATTAGCAGGCTGAGGTCCACGAATCATGCAGGGGTAGAAGCCTTGAGCAATAGCTTCGGACTTCGACTTGGGCTGAAGACCTTTGTAAATTATATCTCCCCAGGGCCCTTTAAGGCATTCTTCTCAGCATACTCCTGGGTGACAAATCTGTACTTGAACCATTCCTCTACCCAATGTCTTCGAATCCATTGGATTCAATTCTTGCATTCTCCATAGGCTTCTTCTGGATCTGACTTGTATAACTCATAGAGATCCGGTGGCAGGTCCTTAGTAGTGTTTCCACGGCGTTGTCTGCCGCCCTTCCTGACTGATTTTTGAGTTGTCATGAAGTTTAGACTGAAAGGCTTCAACACTGTCGAAGTCTTCCTTCTACTGGTCAGACAGGAACTGGCTTCAGGAGAATTTATGTGACGCTGTAAGAACTCTGCAAATGAATGTAGACTATGAGAACCAAAGGATTCTCCCATGGACTTGTACCTGTGACAGCATTAGAGATGCGAGGGAAGGGGAAGAGGTCATATGCATTCTCAGAAGATTTTGAAGATAAATCAGTTTAGAAGACATTGACCTCATAGTGCGAAGACATTCACTCATATGTAGAGAGTTGGTTCCAGATTTGTACGAATCCACGGATAAGTACAAGTGAGGAATCTAACTACTCTGTGAAGCATGAGTGAACATACTAGGCATGCTATGAGATGCAGAATGAGATAGATCCAACTTATAGGAACAGAAACCACTTGTGGTTGAAAATGGATGAATCTATCGGATCAAAAAGACTGTAAAAAAAGTTCTGTTTACCACACGAGGAACTGCTAGACAGAGTGGGAGAGGAGGCCGAGCAGTTCAATCTTTCGTGCCCTAACTTGGCGACGGAGGACACCTACGGCGACGATGGAGAAGACGATGTCCGCGGCCGGCGTGAGGACGGCGTCGGTGAGGTCGCGGTAGCTAAGCGCTTCATCGCCGATGTAGTTGAGGGCTAGCGGTGGCGCTAGGGTTTGTGCGAGAGTGGAAGAAGAGATAATGACTGGGGTGAGGCGTGTATTTATAGGGACAGGGACGGCACAGTGTTATTACACAGGTGCCCCTGGCAGTCACATCTGAAGGACACATGGCGATCATGCAACACATTGGAGGTTGTTCCACGTTCCCACGCACGCCTGGATTGTCGGGTGGTCGTTCCCACTTCTCCGGGTTTCAGGTAAAAAGGATTGAGCATTGAAAATAGATTAATGTTTGTCTCTGTGTCTTCTGCTGACAAGGACATAGAGAAGACGTTTTGACAGTTTCAATAGAATGCATATGATTTGGATAGATAGACTTAAGACAGAAGCATAGAAAGGTCAGGGTCCAATCACATTCACTTAGTTCAAAAGATTCAACTAGAAGACATAGCTATAAGTGAATGCTGTAGAGGACAGAAACCAAATCAGTACATTGAAGATAAACATGAAGCCATGTCAATAATGAAGACAAACAAAATGCGAAGACTTTGCAAATGTAACGCCAACAGTAAGTATTCCAAACAAAAGTTTGGTAGTGGCGTTACCCACCGTATAGGAAATATTAGACCCAGACACGACGCGCGATTATCGTGGCGCTCCGGAGTCAAATTCCGCGTCAATGTATTCACACTTAGAGTGTAAGTCTTCATTTGTTGAAGATATACGTTGCTTCGTGTGTTTGCACATCTAAGTCATCAACATGCATAAGTGTTAGGATGTGTGCATGATCACAGGACATTTGAGGATTCCAAGATATTTAGCTCACACCGCAACTTGCAAAACCTTTTCTCATCCAAGGGCTTTGTGAAGATATCTGCTAGTTGCTCTTCTGTGCTGACATAAATGATATCAATATCTTCCTTCATGACATGATCTCTGAGAAAGTGATGACGGATCTGAATGTGCTTTGTCTTCGAGTGCTGAACTGGGTTGTTGGCGATTTTGATGGCGCTTTCATTGTCGCAGTAGAGTGGCACTTGCTTCAGATGAATGCCATAGTCTTTGAGTGTTTGCTTCATCCATAGAAGCTGAGCGCAGTAAGATCCAGCAGCAATGTATTCAGATTCAGCAGTGGAGAGAGATACACAGTTCTGCTTCTTTGAAGACCAACACACAAGTGATTGTCCCAAAAAGTGACATGTGCCTGATGTAGACTTGCGATCCACCTTGTCAGCAGCATAATCAGCATCCGATAATCCAACTAGATCAAACTCTGAGCCCTTTGGATACCATAATCCTAGTGTTGGGGTGTGAGCCAAATATCGAAGAATTCACTTCACAGCTAAGTGATGTGATTCCTTTGGTGCCGCTTGGAATCGGGCACACATGCAAACACTAAGCATGATATCTGGCCTAGATGCACATAAATAAAGCAAAGAACCAATCATGGAGCGGTATACCTTTTGATCGAACTCTTTACCATTGGCGTCAGAATCTAGATGACTCTTGGTAGGCATTGGCGTTGTGTAACCTTTGCAGTCTTGCATTCCAAACTTCTTCAGGCTGATCAGGTCCAGAGATGATGAGTTCCTCTTTGGGCTGTGCTTCAGACGGTATGATTTCTCCAGTTCCCATAAGCTTGATGGATTCACTAGATGGAACTTCATCTAGCACATTTGGCAGGTGCTCTCTTTGCGAGCCGTTAGTCTCATCGAACCGCACATCCACAGTGTCAACCACTTTATAGTGAAAGAGGTTGAAGACTCTGTAGGAGTGCGAATCCTTTCCGTATCCAAGCATAAAACCTTCATGTGCTTTTGGTGCAAATTTTGAAGTGTGATGTGGATCCTTGATCCAGCACCTGGCACCAAATACTCTGAAGTAACTGACATTTGGCTTCTTACCAGTGAGGAGCTCATAGGATGTTTTGTTCAGAAGCTTGTGAAGATAAACACGGTTGATGACATGGCATGCAGTATCAATAGCTTTAGGCCAGAACTTTCTTGGAGTCTTGTATTCATCGAGCATCGCCCGGGCCATCTCAATGAGTGTTCTGTTCTTGCGTTCCACGATGCCATTCTGCTGCGGCGTGTACAGAGCTGAGAACTCATGAGTGATGCCCAAAGTATCAAGATAAGTGTCGAGGCCGGTGTTCTTGAATTCAATGCCATTGTCACTTCTGATGTGCTTGATCTTGACGCCATAGTTGTTCATGGCTCGATTGGCGAAGCGTCTGAAGACATCCTGCACTTCAGTCTTGTAGAGGATTATATGCACCCATGTATATCTTGAATAATCATCAACAATGACGAAGCCATAGAGACAAGCAGTAGTAGTAAGAGTTGAGTAGTGAGTGGGACCGAAGAGGTCCATGTGTAGCAGTTCGAAGGGTTGAGTCGTTGTCATGATTGTCTTCAAGGGATGCTTGGCCCTCGTCATCTTTCCAGCTTCGCAGACACCGCATAAGTGATCCTTCTTGAACTTGACGCCCTCGATGCCTATGATATGCTTCTTCTTTGCAAGAGTGTGCAAATTCCTCATGCCAGCATGCCCTAGCCTTCGATGCCAGAGCCAGCATTCTGAAGCTTTTGCAAGAAGACATACGGCAAGCTGTGGTCCTGCTGAGAAATCTACCATGTCCAAATCATCTTTCCGATACCCTTCAAAGACTAGAGACTAGATTCCATTAGAATAAGGCAATGATATTTTCCAAACATCACAATCATGTTTAAATCACAAAACATTGAGACAGATATTAAGTTGAAACCAAGGGATTCAACAAGCATCACTTTATCCATGTGCTGATCCCTTGAGATTGCAACTCTACCTAGTCCCAATACCTTGCTTTTACCAGTATCAACAAATGTGATGTGACTCTTGTCAGATGGACGTAAGGTTGAGTCCATGAGAAGACTTCGCCCGCCAGTCATGTGATTAGTACATCCACAATCAATAATCCATTCTGAAGCAGCTGGTGTCATACCCTACAGTGCAGTTAGGGGGATAGGCTTCACGAAGAGAATTGTGAAGCATAAACATTTGACGAGCAAGTGGATTATGAAAGCTTAGATCGAGGTTAGGACTGATAGGGCAAGTAGCAAGCGACTCAGGAACAAAATACATAATAAGACCATTTGGGCATTTGATCTTGTGCCCTACAAGATGTTTAAGGTCCCCAGCAATAGCTTCAGGCGCATTTGATTTTTGGCTGGAGACCCTTCCCTGCAAAAGAGAGTTAAGCTTTCTTAGCCACCCACATCTTCAAGGGTGGCTTCAAAGCAATGAGTCTAAGTGCAGCATCTGAGAACTTTGCCTTTGGAGCCCTAGCAAATAGTTTTGCAGGTGGACAATAGTACTCATAAGAATAAGTAGAGTAGTTCTTGGTCTTATAGACATGGCGGTTTGATGAAACACGCTCATATTCATAGGCCTGAGTATGGTTTCCCTGCAAAACATTTGTGTTAGTGCGACTCAGGTGAGTCCTCTGTCTGTATGAAGCCTTTGGACCATATGAAGCCCGTGGTCTGGGGTTTGTCTTCTTCACTTCTGGTGTCATGACGACATACATAGGAAGATTTTCCAGACGCTTTTTCGGCACCCAGACTTTCTTCATGGGTGGCCCATTCCTGCAGTTAGTACCAATATACCTGGCAAACACTTCACCATTCTGATTCTTAAACAGTTTATAGTTTGCAGCAAAGGATTCATCAATAACAATGGGATTAGCACAAGTGAAGCCAGATAGGGTGGATGGATCCACTGAAGGTTCCTTTGCAGCAACCCATGTGGTTTTGGGGTACTGCTCAGGTTTCCAGTAAGAGCCATCAGCATTCATTTTCCTTTCGAACCCAACACCCTCTTTCCTAGGGTTTCGGTTCAGGATCTGCCTTTTGAGGACATCACATAGTGTCTGATGCCCTTTGAGACTTTTGTACATCCCTGTTTCAAGCAATGTCTTCAACCTAGCATTTTCATCAGCAATAGCAGTGGCATCCTCAGCAGAGGGGTTAGTTACCACATCAACAGTTGAAGATATTGCAATAGTAGCAGTAGCAGAACATCCAGCAACAGAAGTAGCGTTGTCACGCTCAATGCATTTAAGACATGGTGGTTCAAATCCTTCCTAAGCGGAACTGATCTTTTTGGCGCGAAGTGACTCATTTTCCTTTTGAAGATCTTCATGAGCCACTCTCAATTTCTCAAGATCTTGCTTCCTTTGAAGATAATCATAGGAAAGCTTTTCATGAGTTGTTGAGAGTGTTTCATGACGACTTTCAAGTTCCTCATACTTAACATGAAGATTTTTTATGTCTTCAATTAAGGACTGAGATCGAGTCATTTCAGCGTCTAACAGGTCATCACTTTTGTCTGCCAGTTTTTGAATATGTTCCATAGCTTTCTGTTGTTCAGTTGCAATTTTAGCAAGTGTTTTGTAGCTGGGTTTGGAACCACAATCAGAGTCATCTTCACTGGATGTTTGATAGTGAGTAGTGCGTGAGTTTACCTTGGCACCGCGTGCCATGAAGCAGTAGGTGGGAGCGGAGTTGTCCTTGTCATTAGCATCAGCGTCGGTGATGAAGTCATTGTCTTCAGTGTTGAAGATGGACTTGGCAAAGTAGGCTGTAGCCAAACTTGCAATGCCAGAATCGGACTCCTCCTCAGACTCCACCTCCGCCTCCTCAGAAGCAGACTCCTCCTCTGAATCCATTTCCTTGCCAACAAATGCACGAACCTTGCCAGATGAGCTCTTCTTGTGTGATGAAGACTTTGATGAAGACTTGGAAGAAGACTTTAAGTATTTCTTCTTCTTCTTCTTGTCGTCAGAATCATATTCCTTGCTCTTCTTCTTCTTGTTCTCATTGTCCCACTACGGACACTCAGAGATGTAGTGACCAGGTTTCTTGCACTTGTGGCATGTTCTCTTCTTGTAGTCATGAGCAGAAGCTTCATCATTCCTTGAGCTGGATCGTGAGGACTTTTTGAAGCCTTTCTTCTTGGTGAATTTCTGGAACTTCTTCACAAGCATAGCAAGCTCCTTTCCAATGTCTTCAGGATCATCAGAACTGCAATCAGATTCTTCTTCAGATGAGGAAACAACTTTTGCCTTCAAAGCACGAGTTCGCCCATAGTTGGGACCATAGATGTCTCTTTTCTCAGAAAGCTGAAACTCATGTGTGTTGATCCTTTCAAGTATGTCAGATGGATCGAGTGTCTTGAAGTCAGGGCGTTCTTGAATCATCAGGGCTAGGGTGTCAAACGAGCTGTCAAGTGATCTCAGGAGTGTCTTGACGACTTCATGCTTGGTGATCTCAGTAGCAGCGAGAGCTTGAAGCTCATTTGTGATGTCAGTGAGTCGATCAAACGTGAGCTAAACATTCTCATTATCGTTTCTCTTGAAGCGGCTGAAGAGGTTGCGAAGGACACTGATTCTTTGATCTCTCTGGGTTGAGACGCCTTCGTTGACCTTGGAGAGCCAGTCCCAGACTAGCTTGGATGTTTACAGAGCACTCACACGGCCATACTGTCCTTTGGTCAGATGACCACAGATGATGTTCTTGGCAGTGGAATCCAGTTGAAAGAACTTCTTGACATCAGCAGCGGTGACACCTTCACCAGCCTTGGGGACGCCATTCTTGACGACATACCAGAGGTCGACATCAATGGCTTCCAGATGCATGCACATCTTATTCTTCTAGTAGGGATATTCAGTTCCATCAAAGACTAGGCACGCAACGAAGACTTTGATTATCCCTGCAGTCGACATAGCTAAAACTCCAGGCGGTTAAACCGAATCACACAGAACAAGGGAGTACCTTGCTCTGATACCAATTGAAAGTGCTAGTGATCGACTAGAGGGGGGTGAATAGGCAATTTTTATGGAAGTCAAAACATGGAAGTTTCGAAGACAAACGATAGAAATAAACCTATTACCATGCAGCGAAAGGTAGACTACACTAAGCAAGCCATAGTCAAGTATTCGATGAAATGAAAGCACAAAGACTAATAGCAGCTAGGCAGTATAGATCAGGATGGAAGATAGTATGAAGCCAATCAGAACAAGTAGTCACACAGTGAGGACAAATAGATAATGCAAACAGGCAATGACTTCACAAGGACGAATCTGCAAATAAAGAGATGGGAAGGATAGAACCAGTGGCTCGTTGAAGACAATGATTTGTTGGACCAGTTCCAGTTGCTGTGACAACTGTACGTCTGGTTAGGGAGGCTGAGATTCAACTCAAAAGACCGTGTCTTCACCTTATTCCCCTTGAGCTAAGGACACCCAGTCCTCTCCCAATTACTTTGGTAAGTCTTCAAGGTAGACTTCCAAACCTTCACAGACTTCGTTCACCGGCGATCCACAATGACTCTTGGATGCTCAGAACGCGATGCCTAACCGGCTGGAGGATTCACAGTCCTCAAGTGTAATAAGTCTCCAGATCACACAGACAGGAAGACTTCAGTGATGCCTAACACTCTTTGGCTCTGGGTGTTTAGGGCTTTGTCCTCGCAAGGATTTCTCTCTCAAAGGCTTCGAGGTGGGTTGCTCTCAAACAACAAAAGCCGTGCACTAACTCTGAGCAGCCCACCAATTTATGGTGTAGGGGGTGGGCTATTTATAGCCACTAGGCAACCCGACCTGATTTGTCCGAAATGACCCTGGGTCACTAAGGAACTGACACGTGTTCCAACTGTCAGATTTCAAACACACACGGCAACTTTATTTGAGCTACAAGCAAAGCTGACTTATCCAGCTCTGGATAAGATTTGCTCTCATTGTCTTCGCTCGAAGACATAGGATTTTGGTTAAGCATCACTTCAGTCATTCTGACTGGTTTACTTGGACCCCACTTAACAGTACGGTGGTTCCTATGACTCAACAAAGAAGAAAACAAAATAACGAAACAACTAAGTCTTCGTGCTCCATAGTCTTCACACAATGTCTTCTCTTGTCATAAACTTCAATGTGAATACCTTCACATACCACCTTTGTCTTCAATGTCTTCATACATTTTTAGGGGTCATCTCCGGCAGGTAAACCGAATCAGTGAGGGACTACTACCTGTGTTATCCTGCAGTTCTCACAAACACATTAGTCCCTCAACCAGGTTTGTCGTCAATACTCCAAAACCAACTAGGGGTGGCACTAGATGGACTTACATGTACTAACTGTCTCATAACCTCTTTCTTAGTGGTCAAGCCAAATCCAAGAAGGCCAAGGTGACTAAACCGGCGGAAAAGATGTCAGTCCTTGCACCTGACCCGACCATGCCAACTTCCCCCCCTCGAACTGAAGCACCAGAAGACCCAACTGTTGACACTCAATTAGACCCTCCTGAGCCGTCAGCTGATGACACCGTTGTTAACCCCTCTACTGCCGGACCATACAGCTCTGCTAACTCGCCATTATCTTATGATCATGACGTTTTGATCACTGGAAGCCATTTTGTTGAGCCGGGGAATCCCACCATGTTACCTCGACACACTGCTAAACAAGAAGCCCTGGAGAGACAGAAAGTGTGTTTTGATATCTCTCACTACAGTCATCTGAATGCTAATGACATCTTGTCCGTCTATCTTAGCCATGTTCATTCCAGCCGTGAGTCAGAGATTGAGATGGCCAAGCAACTTCAGCTGAACTATGAGGTATGTTCTCCGGCTTACTTATACTCTGCCAGCCCCCAAGTCTTCAGATGATGATCCTGAATGATCTGGAGACTTTATGATATAGATGGATACTTTCTCTCTAAGTCTTTCAAAAGTCCAACAGAATAGTGCAAACGTCACCTGTGGTCCCCAAGGGCCGGTTCACTTGATCATAAATGAGCCGGTACTTAATTTCATAACTGTCTTTTACTAATCCCAACAAATATTGTAATCCGACTTAATCTTTGAGAAACTTTCTGAATATCATGCATTAGCCCCCAAGTGCCAAGTGATGTTACTTTGTAAGGTACTTGGGACTTGAAATATATAAGAGTCATAAGAAATTGTTTTGCAAAACATTAGCCCCCAAGTGTCAAGTGTTATTACTGTGTAAAACACTTGGGACTTGAAACATATAAGAGTCATAAAAGAGTGCTTTGGCAGACATTAGCCCCCAAGTGTCAAGTAGTATTGCGGTGCAAAGTACTTGAGACTTGAATCTTTATAACTTTTAGTTTAAGCCTTGACACACCTGTGTATATTTTGTAGAATGCCCTATCTGAACTGGGCTCCCAATTAACTGATGCAAAGACCCGGCTGGCGGATCAAGAGGCAGAAATCAAGTCTGCTGATTCTAAACTTCAATTGAGTCTTGCTGAGACGGAAAAACTGAAAACCAGCTTGACTGCCAAAAAGAAATCCTGGGCCGAAGAAAAGACGCTTCTCACACAACATGCTGAAAAAGCTGAAGCAGCTCTTGAGGAGGTTACCACGGAGCTCATCGGCTTAAAGAATCAGGTGTCTCAAATGGTTTCCGCCATCTTTGGTAAGCCATATGTACTGATCTTTTGTACCTTCTTTTGACCCGGAATATAAACCGCCTGTTGACCCCTTGTTTAAAAAACATGTGCAGGTCCACGAAGCAAAAATCTGAGCCAAGATAATGTGACCAAACTGAAGGTGGTTTACACCTTAGTAGAGTAGTTATATACTGGCGCTCAATGAGCACTTGCTGCTATCTCTCCTGCCAACCAAGGACCCAATCGGCTAAGTGATGTTTTGAAAAAACTGTCAATCTTACCCGCCAGGTTTCAAGAGGTCAAATGATCCTGTGCCAGAGCCGGAGTCTTGACTGCCCTGAGCCGCTCCAAAGCCTGGGTGCCAGATCTAGACCTGGTGGATGTAGCTAGGGTGTAACGCCCGGATAATCTTGCTACAGTAATCCCACGCTAATCATGGCACGTCATCCCGATTACTGTTGCTATCCTCGCAATAATTCGAAACCGTTCAAATTCAAAATTCAAATTGATGAAAACAATAAAAGTTTTCAAAATTTAAAATAAAATTGTTCGGTGGTTGACGAATATTACAAAGGTAATTATAGTGCAACAGACATATTTTTATAAAATGGCTAAATGGATTAAATGATTTAAGCAGAAAAGAAATAATAAAAGAAAATACAAAAGGAAAGAAAAACAGAAAACCAAAAAGAAAAAAAAACAAAA